>NC_081147.1:407689-417689 GCF_958295425.1 Solea solea | reverse complement strand
GTGCGTGGTCATGTGTGTGTGTGTGTGTGCGTGGTCATGTGTGTGTGTGCGCGTGGTCGTGTGTGTGCGCGTGGTCATGTGTGTGTGCGTGGTCATGTGTGTGTGTGTGCGTGGTCATGTGTGTGTGCGTGGTCATGTGTGTGTGTGTGCGTGGTCATGTGTGTGTGCGTGGTCATGTGTGTGTGTGTGCGTGGTCATGTGTGTGTGCGTGGTCATGTGTGTGTGTGTGCGTGCGCACTGACCGCTGCAGCAGGTTGAGTTGACCCTCTGCATGGCTGCTGCTGTTTGTGTGACTGATCCAAATCTGAAACAACAGGAAGCAGACTGCTCTGATTCTGACGGACTCTCACAAACACGTTTCCACGGCAACGCTGTGAGCATGGAGAATCGAGGAGGGGGAGGAGGAAGAGGAGGAAGAGGAAGAGGAGGAGGAGGAGGACAGGTGTACTTTACCTTCTCCGACAGCACAGTGATATCACACAGAGAGCACGAGTACGGGAACACCTGCGGCGGCGTCCCGTGGAAGTCCAGAGCTTCTTTCCTGGACGGTGTGACGGCAGGGGCGGACACAGAGGGGGCGGGGCTAGAGGCAGCAGGGTGCCATCTGTTCCTGACGGAAGAGGCGTCAGACTTGGGGCGTGTCCTGCGAGGATGAGGGCGGTACTCCTGAGGAGGAGGAGGAGGAGGCGCTGATGGAGACGCAGAGACGTGAGACAGACGTGTGGACGGATGTGTGGACCTGTGGACGCCTGCTCGCTCCCGAGAAGATCCTGGACCTGCTCTGCTTGTCTTACCAAACTCAGAGGGTCCTGGTCTGTGGTGAAAGTCCACCATGAAGCTGGAAGATGAAGATGACAGTGACGATGATGACGAGCTGCGGGGTCCGGGATTCACCCAGTTCTCCTGAAGCTCAGATGGAAGAGGAGTGGGCGTGGCCTGACCCAGTGGGTACCGGACGGGCAGAGTGCGGAGCTGATCCCAGCCTTGGGGGGTGGAGCCAGGAGCATGAGAGGAGGAAGAGGAGGAGGAAGAAGAAGAGGAGAAAGGTTTGAGCGTTCCTCTCTTGCCTTTGATCTGATTGAGGACGTGAGGCAGCGTGTCCACAGTGAGGACGTCCTCGGGCAGCTCGGCGAGCAGAGCCAGATCGCCGGGCTCCAGACCGCAGCTGCTCAGGATGTGGAGAGCGCTGTCCTGGGACCACGGAGCCCCGCCCCTGGAGGAGGCGGCAGAGAAGGGTTCCTGTGACGACGGGTGAGCGTCGCGGTCCTGTGAGGCGTGACGGCGAGGTTCCGAAGAGCGCTGCGGTCCAGGATCAGGTCTGCGGTCGGTGTCTGAGGGCGGCGGCATGTACGGGTACTTGTGAGACATGACAGGACCAAGCTGTGGACAAAGACTTTCCTGCAGACAGAAGGTGTCGGGAAGACGGGAGATGTCAACGCACAGAGAGACGGGAGCACGAGGACACTGAGAGGACATAAGAGACGTGTCTGTGAGTCGAGATGATGAGTCACGTCCATGAGACCACACACCTGAACTCTTCTGATGAAAACATGAACAATCACGTACAATCACAAATACTCACAGGAAGTATTTGTGGATCTCACGTATCGTTGCTGTGAGCGCCCCCTGCTGCTGCTGAGAAAACTACGTTAGTCTGCGATGTTTTAAGAACGCGATCTCGTCGTTATCGCACTGTTAGACACACGTTTATAAACCACTCACTCTCCCACACCAAAGTCCACAGAGAAAACCAGTGATTTTAGCTGCGGGGACACAGGAGCTGCTGCTGCTCTGCTGCCTCCTGTGGTCACTTTGTGTCACTGAAGTTAATCTGGATGAAATATCAGTAATGAACACATTAGAACTTAGTGATGGAGGCAGCAGTGGATCAACAGCCCCTGTGTGTGTGTGTGTGTGGGGGGGGGGGGTAAAAGTTCAGTTTAACAGTGAGATAAAGACGTGATCACGTGACGTAGATGTCGTCGACAGCAACGATTAATCAACGTTATCGACAAAAATCGCTGATGAGATGATTTTCCTGCTGTTCTTCATTCAACGTCATAATAAACGAACACATTTGGACAAAAAACAACAATTCCCCGTTGGTTCCCATTCAATGTTTGATCGATTAATCGATGCCAAACTGATTATTATCTGCTGATAAAAACCACAGTGAAGTTTCTTCTGTTAATAGCAGCTATCAGTTAGCAGCTAACCGTTAGCTGCTCGTTCTTACCTGAGAACAAACGAACAAAAACACGGTTTCCGGTGAAAAACAGCAACAAAGTCCGCTGCAGCAGCGACGACGACGCGAAACAAACTTTTACTGACGAACAAAAACCGAGAAAACAGAGAGTTTTTAAGAAGAGAAGCAGCCGAAGACTGAAGCTAATGAAGCTAATGAAGCTACTCACGCTTCTTCTGCTGCGGTTAACGAGCGCTGTCACAGGGACGCGCCGGTGTCTTTGCGCCTCCTGCTGTTCACAGACGAAACTGCAGCATCAGCATCATCGTCTTATGTTTGTTCTTTTTCTGACTTTGATTTGTTCAAAACACATTTTTATGCTGAAGATTTCATTCAAGTCAATCCCATATATATATATATATATATATATATATATATATATATATATATACAGTATATATACATATATATAATGTAGGTGAAATAGTGAAATAAAAAACAGTGAAATAAAAATATGAATTATTATTTATATATTATATTTATTTATATAATATTTATACACCTGGAAAACATATAATTATGAAAAAATAAAATAATAATATTAAATGTTTTCACTCTTTTTTCTCTTTGCATGAATAAAAAACTTAAAGAGAACATTTAAACATTCATATTGATATAATTTAACTTGTAAACTCTTTGATCTGTGACGTACATTTTAGTCATATAAATAAATAATCACATTATAAAAAGAATCATGTTGTGTTAGTTGTGTCCAGCAGGTGGCGCTGTAGGATCATTTGACAGACAAGTGAGGTTTTATAATAAAGAAATACAAATATAATGGTTTTCAGTAGATTTAAAATCATTTAAGAATCTCAACTTTTATCTTTAATGTCTTTAATATTTGCCCATGCTTTAGATGTGACATAAATATAAAGTTTATATCATATACATACATATATATACATATACATACAGTATGTATATGTATATATATACAGTATATTTCTTTTTAATTACCCAGACTCTTGTAGCCATGCTACCTAGCTTACCTTACAGCTAACAGCTAACACTTTAGCATAAATCGTCAAACAAAGAACATGAATTCAGTTTCATGTGTTCACGTGTGTCAAATACGACACACGTGAAGTCTTTACAACAATAAATGTTGTTTTTTTCTTTTCCTACATTTTCTTTGAAGTTTGCTACACGGAGCTAATGCTTCGTGTGTGTGTGTGTGTGTGTGTGTGTGTGTGTGTGAGAGGATGAAATGATGACATTCTGGGATTTTTTTATGTCATTAAAAAAACATGATTTAAATGTAATTCAACATTTAAGAGAAAATATGTAGAAAAACAAACGATGATGAAATATGATGAAAGAGTGTATATTTGTATTATTTATGAATGTTTTAATGTTTATTTTATCATCTGTCGTCTGATAAACATCAGCGTCTTTAAATCTGACATTAATAAAGATAAAAAATAAGCACTTTATCTGATTGTTTTTCTGCTGCAGTTCCAGCACAGAGCAGCAGGCGGCGCCACAGACCGCCGGAGCTCGTTCTGCTGATTCAAAATAAATAAATAAAAAAGCATAAAAACGCAGCGGGTGAAATAAAACATGGATGAATGAATGAATGAAAGAACAGAACATTAATGTTGATATAATAACTTTTATTTAAAAATCACAGCAGCTCTGTATTGTTTTATATTCTAGTATTATTATAATAATATAAATATTATATAATATCATGTTCTGACCGTTTTAAACAAACTTGAACTAAAAACCTTTAATAATAATATTAATAAAACTATTACAAATAATAATAAAGACTATGAAGGATTGATGATTATATGAGTAATTATAATAATTATAATATTAATAATAATTACCATTATAATAAGAAGAATACTTATTATTATTATTATTATTATTATTATTATTATTATTATTATTATTATAATTCATATGTTTGATGAAGAAAATCTGAAATATCATTTCATAATAAATGTTTTGTTCATGTGATGACAACATGAAAAACACATTTGATTCCTGAACGCTGGCCGACGATGACAGAGTGAACCATGTGTCACTCACTCACACACACACACGTGTGTGAGTGAGTGAATGGTAAATAAAATGATACTAAAGCACAAAGTGGTTTTATTTGAATTTATGCAAATAAAAAACCATCATTGTCTGAAGATCTGCTTCACATGTGACATCCCATAATACAACGCCCGCACGGAGAGGAACTAAAAACATCACTTATCATGACGCGCAGTCACCACTTCATCTGTGACGAGGCCACAGACACTAACACTTTCATTCTTACCTGAAGTTTTCAGGCAATTTTTCCCTTTGTTGAAGCCGAGAGGCAGAAACTCAGAGTCTGTGACTATCATATACTAGTATATACTATTATATGACTATACTATAATATCATAGTATGTACTAGTATATGATATACTATCATAGTATATACTAGTATATGATATAATATCATAGTATATACTAGTATATGATATAATATCATGTAATATAATATCATAGTATATACTAGTATATGATATACTATCATAGTATATACTAGTATGTTATAGTATATTATAGTATATACTAGTATATGATATAATATAATGTATTATAATATAATAGTATATGATATACTATTATATACTATAATATACTATAATATACTACAATATACTATAATATACTACCATAGTATATCATATGATATACTAGTGTCTGATATACTGTAGTATCATGTAATAATAATAATAATAATAATGAATTCTAACAACACTCTCTTGTGTGTGTGTGTGTGTGTGTGTGTGTGTTTTTTAATTCTCCTTAATTATCAGACATGTTTGATGTAAAATCCCTTAACTGTAAAAACTCTTTAGAAATCCTTAAATGACTTAAGTGTTTTTCTGGTTTTCTGTGATGAAAGTTCAACCTGTGCTTTTTTCACCTGACACAAAAACTCACTCACTCACTCACTCACTCACTCACTCATTCATTCATTCATTCATTCATCATATTCTCATCATCATTCTTACAGAAGAACAAACTAACAAATGTTCTGAACACATGAATCATTCATTTATAACAGATTTCATGTGTTCATGTTCATTTCTGATGAAATATGAAAAGTCTTTTATTTAAAATCTTATTTTTTCAAAATGATTAAAAAATGTTTTCAAACTCCTGAAATAAAACAAACAAAAGTCACTGTGTCATCGTTCATTCATTCATTTTATCGTCGTCAGAATCAAAGACATTTAACATCAAATCAACGACACTAAACTGATTATGAATGAATGAATGAATGAATGAATGAAGTCATTTCACAGATGAAGTGAAAACATTAAAATAACACATTTATAAATAGTATTTGTTTTTTTTAGTTTAGATGATTAAATATTTAACAAAACACCTAATTGACTGCATTTTACAAAATAAAAGAAAACAATTTACAAAATAAAAGTCTTTTATTTAAACAAACATTTTTATATTTTTTTTTAGAACAAACTGAGTCATTTTATTGTTTCTTTGACCAGAATCCTGCAACACAGAACCAGAACCTCAGGAATACAAGAAACCAGAACCACAACCACAACCAGAACCAGAGGGAAGAAGCTGTTCTGCTGTTATTTCAGTGAAGGCCAGTAGATGGCGCTGCAGCGGCACTAACTGCTGTCACCTGTGTGATAACCCGATGATGATGATGATGATGATTATTGTTGTTCATACATTTAATAATCATTTTATCATCAAATGTCTTTTTATTTTACATGAAAGCTGAAGATGAATGAGTGAAAAATATACAAATATAAACATTCATTCATCGTGTTTTTCTCTGACAAAATAAAATAAAATAAAAAATAAAATAAACAAAAACCAATGAAATATAAAAGTTCACTCATTATTTTTTATAACATTTAAATCTAATTTTAATCCAATTCTTTAGTTCATTCATTCATCATTCATTCATTCAGAAAACATGAGCGAGTGAAAACATGAGATTTAACAGAGCGTGGACATACACACACGTCAGGTGAAAGTGTGATTAGAACGAGTGAGCGAGTGAGTGAGCGAGTGAGTGAGCGAGTGAGCGAGCGAGCGAGTGAGTGAGCGAGTGAGTGAGTGAAGTGGATTAAACGCTGATCAAACGACAGATTTTTGCTTCTCTTCAGTTTAAATGTGACCGATTTTTATAAAACATTTCTTCATATTTAGTCATTAAAGTTTATTCATTTAAATCTTATATATAAATAGAATGTAAATGTTATAAATGTTACATTTATAACATTTACAACATTTATAATATAAATGTCATAAATGATATAAATGTTATATTTATAACATTTATAACATTTATAAAATAAATGTCATTTATAAAATTCATATAAATATAATATAAATGTAACATTTATATAAAACACAGACACAAAATCATGACATTAAATAAGAATAAATATTCAGAAACTCCTAAAAACCTTGAATTGTTTTATTAAAATAATCCACAGAATTTAAACAACATGAGAACAGAGGCAGTCATTATGAACGAGTGAAATGAATGAATCACTGAAACACTCGCTCCTCTTTGATCTAAACAATGTTTTTACTCTTTAAAATAAATAAATGATTTGAGACGCTTCAGGTCCTGGACCAGGACCAGGTCCAGGACCTGGTCCTGGACCTGGTCCTGGTCCTGGTTTAATAAACAAATGAATTTCCTTCAGTTTGAATTGAAATGGAAATAAAAATAAAATGATGAGGAAACTAAAAGAAGATAAATTCATGTTTGGTTTATTTCATCACTTCATTAAACATAACTGTTATAATTACAGTTCATACGTATGAACACATGAATTTGGTGAAAAGTGAGTGAATGTTGAATAATTACATGTATTTAAAATAAACTTTATCTTCACTGGAATGTTTGTCTGGACAGACGGAGGGAACAATTCACACGTTCATCTTCATGTCCTGGTAAATGTTAACTTGGTTAACGTTAACTAACCATGGTTAACCTGGTTATGTCCTTGAACAATGAACAAATGATTTTTTTGCCAGTTTAAAACGACGTGTTTATCACAGTTTATATTTAATGTTTAAATATTCACAGTTATTGTTTGAAGATTCATTCGTTCATTTCAGTTCATTATTTTATGTCGTGGCTATAAACATTTTATTATTGACACTGTGTTTGTGTGTGTGTGTGTGTGTGTGTGTTGACGAGCGCTCACCTCAGTCAAACCTGATGAACTCCTCCTCACCCTCTCATCCTCCTCACCCTCTCACCCTGTGAACATCTGCATGAACATGAATGTTTAAATCCGAGTGTTTTGTCGTGACTTTGTTCAGTGAAACATTTAACAGTTTTATTTATATTATATTCATGTGACACTGAAGTGATTCCTGTCACAGTCACATGATCCAACTATGAATAAATGAAACGTCACATGATCACAAACCGCTCACTCTCTCACACACACACACACACACACACACACACACACACACTTTGTCCAGATTGACGTCAGTGACACAGAGTGACCACACGAGGCAGCAGAGGTTTGGTGTGAGAGAGTGAGTGTTGACCTTCATCATCATCATCATCATCATCATCTTCATCAAAGACATTGCTAACAGTATCACTGGTCTTTAACCTGTGGACACTGTCACGTGTCCCCGCCCTCCTCCTGCTCCTGCTCCTGCTCCTGCTCCTCCTCCTGCTCCTCCTCCTCCTCCCCGCCCCCGCCCCCGCCCCCCGCCCCGCCGCAGCGAGGCCCTCTGCTGGCTCTCGGCAGCGTGACGGCTCCCCGTGGACACATTGTCAGTAATGTTTCCGCTGTCATTTAAATTGCTAATTATGACGGCGATGGAACAAATAAATAAAACATGACCTTAGCGTGTTTTTATGTCTCACTGTAAAAACTTTGGCCCACACTAAATCATGTGTAAATCATGTGCCGGTCGCCGTGACGACGCGCTGTGGAAATGTCAGCGAGACGGTGACGCACCAACTTTTATTTATTCTTCGTTTTCATCTTCATTCGGTGTTTGAGTGAAATGATCACATGACCTCACTGTTTCATCTCGTCGTCGTTGTTGTTGTTGTTGTTGTTGTTGTTGTTGAGGAAACTGTGAAGCTCAGATTCACCTTCATCACCGTGAAACCAGCTCACGATCATCCTGTTAACAGCGCGACGATTTCACCGACCGCTAAACCACCGGGCGGCGCAGCGCGAACCTCCGCTGAGATCAGACTGTAATGAACAGAAGCCTGAGAGGGACAAACTTCACTGACATGACGTCCATACTGGTGAAAGGCAGCAACATGGCCGACATGTAAACAAACGGGGTCATGTGACGTCTCTGGTGTTGATCTCAGTGTCTCTCACTCTGTGTCTCCGCCTCCTGTTGTTTTCTTATTTATCGCCATCACTAACACCTCTCACCTGTCTCCCCCTCGTCCCCCTGAGCCTCACCTGTCTCCCCCTCGTCCCCCTGAGCCTCACCTGTTCTCTCTCTCCCTTCACCTCCATGTCTCTCGTCCCTCTCCTCATTAACTCTCAGTCCTGATGGACGAGGAGGAGCAGCTCAGTCTCGCCCCTGATGCTCTGAGCAGGAAACCCCTCACCTCTCAGTGGGTGGTGGGGGGTGGCGGTCCAAGTGGCCATTTGCCTCCCCGCGGGGCCACCCACCATCTGCCAGCTTCCCCCCTTTACCCCCGCGTGGCGCAGATCTCCACAAGCGTCGGTGATTCCCGACACAGCTGGAACACGAGGTGATGATGGTGAGTTCACTGTCCACACACACACACGCACACACACGCACACACACACACACAACACACGCACACACACACACGCACACACACACACACACACACACGCACACACACACGCACACACACACACACACTCATCACTTCACACTGCAGTTTATGAACTTGCTACTTTATGCTGCTGACTTCTACAGACTGCACCTTTATCTTTGTGTGTGACGGAGTGAATGTAACAGAGTGAATGTGAAACAATGAATGTGAAACAGGGAATGTGACAGAGTGAATGTGAAACAATGAATGTGAAACAGGGAATGTGACAGAGTGAATGTGACAGAGTGAATGCGAAACAGTGAATGTGACAGAGTGAATGTGACAGAGTGAATGTGAAACAGTTATTGTGAAACAGTGAATGTGACACAGTGAATGAGACAGAGTGGCTCTAACTATAAACTTGATCAAAAGGGAAGATTTTAAGTATAACTTTAAATACACAGAGGCTCCGCCTCCCCTACTGTCGCTGGTTCCACAGGAGAGGAGGAGCCTGGCAACTGAAGGCTCCGCCCCCCAGTCTACTCTGACTGTGGGAACCTCAGTAAACTTGAGGATGATGATATTT
Source organism: Solea solea (assembly GCF_958295425.1). Taxonomy (NCBI): domain Eukaryota; kingdom Metazoa; phylum Chordata; class Actinopteri; order Pleuronectiformes; family Soleidae; genus Solea; species Solea solea. Next base: position 408,083 of record NC_081147.1, on the reverse strand, counting down.
AACTAGTTCTTTCAGGTTTGATCATTAAGTTATGATGAAGATGATGATGATGATGGTGATGATGAAGATGACCACATCATCATTATCATTCTCTACACTCCCACAATCCTCTGCTCCAACTCCAATTACCGTGTGATTGTATTCTTGGCACAGGAAACATAATTAACAACCTGTGTCTGTGCCAACGTGAGCAGCCACAGTCTGTGTGAGCGCACAACGACAACACAGCAACACAACGACAACACAACCAGCCACAGTCTGTGTGAGCGCGCAACGACAACACAGCAACACAACGACAACACAACCAGCCACAGTCTGTGTGAGCGCGCAACGACAACACAGCAACACAACGACAACACAACCAGCCACAGTCTGTGTGCGCGCGCAACGACAA
>NC_081147.1:382689-400189 GCF_958295425.1 Solea solea | reverse complement strand
TGACTCACTGACTCACAGACTCACTGACTCACAGACTCACTGACTCACCGACTCACAGACTCACAGACTCACTGACTCACAGACTCACTGACTCACTGACTCACAGACTCACTGACTCACTGACTCACAGACTCACTGACTCACTGACTCACAGACTCACAGACTCACTGACTCACAGACTCACTGACTCACAGACTCACAGACTCACTGACTCACCGACTCACCGACTCACCGACTCACAGACTCACAGACTCACTGACTCACAGACTCACAGACTCACCGACTCACCGACTCACAGACTCACCGACTCACAGACTCACAGACTCACTGACTCACAGACTCACAGACTCACAGACTCACAGACTCACTGACTCACAGACTCACAGACTCACCGACTCACCGACTCACAGACTCACTGACTCACAGACTCACTGACTCACAGACTCACAGACTCACTGACTCACTGACTCACAGACTCACAGACTCACAGACTCACTGTGATTCATACGCTGCTGTGTTTGTCTTTGAGAAGTTGTGCAGTACTGACAGGAGAGCTCCGCCCACGCTGACCGGTTCTCTCCAGACTCCACCCCCAGGGCTGTCCTGAAGAGTCTCTGCATCAGTCCTGAGTGAGTTCTGTGCATGCTGGTTCTTCTGTGAGACCAGAGACCACACTGACCCAATCTACAGCAGAGGTCAGAGGCTGACCTCTGACCGCACGTGTGTGTGCGAGCGTGCACGTGTGTGTGTGCGAGCGTGCACGTGTGTGTGTGTGTGTGCGAGCGTGCACGTGTGTGTGTGTGTGTGCGAGCGTGCACGTGTGTGACTTCCCCTCCAGTGAACATCTCATGTAACACAACCCGAGCATGACTTTTTAAAGACGCGAGTGTGAGACGCTGACGAGCGCTGACGAGCGCTGACAGCCGCGGATCGTTGGACTAAATTCATTTACCTCGGGCGGCCATGTTTGGCGCTGTGCGGCGCTGCGCGGCGCGGCGCGTGAATAAGTGATGACCATATAAGCCCCGACTTTTTGAATCATTTAACGCCGCAATCTGCTAATTAGCAGAGAGAAGAAGAAGAGGAGGAGAGAAGGAGAAGAAGAGCGGCTTTCAGCTACAATTAAGACGAGCCTCTGTCAGTCAGAGGGGAGGGGGGGAGGAGGGGCGAGGAGGGGGGAGTGCTTCATTTATTCATCCTCTGAGCAGATGCTGAGTGCAGTGGGGGTTTGGATGGAGATGGAGAGCTGAGGGATCTGAAGGTTCTGGATGGAGCAGGAGCAGGAGGAGGAGGAGGAGGGGGAGAGGGGGAGGAGGGGGAGGAGGGGTGTGGAGTTGGCGTGTGGTTGGAGAAGAAGTTTTTAACATCCTCCCCAACACCTCTCCTCCCCCTCTCACCCTCATCATCACCACCTCCTCTCTTCTTCTCCGTCTTCTTCTTCTTGTGTGAACCTCAGAGGACGAGACGAGCAGAGACGAGGAGGAGGAGGAGGAGGAGGAGGAGGAGCCAGCAACCAAAACAAAAGACCTGACACCAGAGGAGGAGAACACACACACACACACACAGAAGGATTCCTGTCTCTCATGCCGAGTGTTAACAGTTGTACAACCCAAGGTCAAACACTGCAGGTCCCCAGATCATCACACACACACACACACACACACACGCACACGCACACACACACACACACACACACATGCACACACACACACACAGATGTTGGACATTCATGACTTACATTCATTTCCTGGCGACTAACTCTAACCTTAACCACAATTACTACTGGCCTAATCCTAATCTTAACCCTAACCCTAACCTCAACCTAACCTTAAAACATATCTTCACATTAAAATGTCGTCATTTACGTTATGGAGATTTGATTTTTGTCCCCACAATGATTTTCTGCTCTTTCACTAATGTTTGTAAACATGACCTCCTCTGACCTTTGACCTCTGGCTCCATCTGTGGCTGAGTTTCACAAAATAAACACATGCGGTCTGAGTCCTGTAGACCTGTAGTCCTGTAGACCTATAGTCCTGTAGACCTGTAGACCTGTAGACCTGTAGACCTTTAGTCCTGTAGGCCTGTAGTCCTGTAGACCTTTAGTCCTGTAGACCTGTAGACCTGTAGTCCTGTAGACCTGTAGTCCTGTAGACCTTTAGTCCTGTAGACCTGTAGACCTTTAGTCCTGTAGACCTGTAGTCCTGTAGACCTGTAGTCCTGTAGACCTTTAGTCCTGTAGACCTGTAGACCTTTAGTCCTGTAGACCTGTAGTCCTGTAGACCTATAGACCTTTAGTCCTGTAGACCTGTAGACCTGTAGACCTTTAGTCCTGTAGGCCTGTAGTCCTGGAGACCTTTAGTACTGTAGACCTTTAGTCCTGTAGACCTGTAGTCCTGTAGACCTTTAGTCCTGTAGACCTGTCGACCTTTAGTCCTGTAGGCCTGTAGTCCTGGAGACCTTTAGTACTGTAGACCTTTAGTCCTGTAGACCTGTAGTCCTGTAGACCTTTAGTCCTGTAGACCTGTCGACCTTTAGTCCTGTAGACCTGTAGACCTTTAGTCCTGTAGGCCTGTAGTCCTGGAGACCTTTAGTACTGTAGACCTGTAGACCTTTAGTCCTGTAGGCCTGTAGTCCTGGAGACCTTTAGTACTGTAGACCTGTAGTCCTGTAGACCTTTAGTACTGTAGACCTGTCGACCTTTAGTCCTGTAGACCTGTAGACCTGTAGACCTTTAGTCCTGTAGGCCTGTAGTCCTGGAGACCTTTGTTGTGAAGTTTGTTGTGAACACACTGTCACACTCTTGTGTATGTGTGTGTGTGTGTGTGGGGTGACTCCGCCCCTCATTATCAGCAGCAGACCGCCTCTTTAAGCGTGGCTGTAAAGCTCACAGCGACGCCGCGGCTCATAAAACCTCAGCGGACGTAAATCAGGACTCAGGATTCAGCAGATCAGCGTCTGACATCTCCTCGCTCTCATTACGACACGGAGCAGAGCGCCGTCTCCGCCGCGACCCCGGTCAATTTATTCACGCTCAGGTCCAGAGAGTCCTGCCCTGGACATCACGGCTGCTCATCACCTCAGACTGAGGAGCAAAGGTCATGAATATGTGAGCGAGGAAGAACCCCGAGGATTTACCATCAGGCTGTTTATGCAAACACAAGCTGCTGCTGCTGCTATTTACTCCACAGGGGGGCAGTGTTTCAAGAACAGGGACTTTAAAGGCACAGTTCAGGGTTAAAATCTAAGCCGGGTAAAGTCTACGATATCTTTAAGAACATGTTCACGTCTCTATCACTAAAACCTCATAGTGAACATCAGTGATTTTAGCTGCTGCTCCTCTGCTGCCTCGTGTGGTCACGTTGTGTCACTGACGTCAATCTGAACAAAGGATTGTGACAACCCTGAGGTTTAGAAGTCTACGACATGTCCTCAGCACGTCGTAGACTTAACCTGAGTGGCTGAAAAACACACCGAACCTCATAGAGAAGACCAGGGATTTAAACATCACACACACACACACACACACACACACACGATCCAGTGCTGCCTCCATCACTGACACAAAGTGACCACACGAGGCAGCAGAGGAGCAGCAGCTCGTCTTTACAGACGTCAGTTAAGAGGATACAATCATGTAGTGAGTAAAAATGATCTGTAATGAAACACAAACATAGATGTAACTGTCACTCAAATGTCACATGATCAATCATCTATGAAAGACGAGTGATTATTGATTATTCACAGGGTTTGTTATGGTTTACAAACTCACACACTGTTACTGTGGTGAATGTATGTTACTCCTCACCCTCTCACCCTCTCACCCTCCCCCCCCCCCCCTCCCCCTTTGATCTCAAAGTCTTTGCAGCCTCATTGACTGTAATGAGATCTGGAGAATCCGCGAGGACGGCGGGGATTTGAAGCCGAGCCGAAAAACTCCGGCCGGGGATTCGACAGCGGGCACAAACAAAATCTGAAGCAGAGAGAAAAGAAGAGGAGGAGGAGGAAGAGGAGGAAGATCTCAGATGGCTTGGCAAGCAGTTTGCCTTCACCCTCCTCCTCCTCCTCCTCCTCCATCCCAACGTTAATTTCCCAAATGTCTGAGATTCCATGGTGGTGTGTGTGCGCGTGTGTGCGTGTGTGTGTGTGTGTGTGTGTGCGTGTGCGTGTGTGTGTGTGCGTGTGTGCATGTGTGCATGTGTGTGTGTGTGTGTGTGTGTGTTGGCAGCACTCAGGTTCCTGGATGTTTCTCTTTGCTGTTGCGTCCCCTGACGAGGAGGCGGGGTTTCTGTAATCTCTCCAGCTGACTGTCGTCCAGTCCATTAATCAGTCAGTCAAGGTCTGAGCGGCCCTGAAGACCCGCCGCACCCCGAGGTGGGAGGTGGGCGGAGCCAGGAGGAGGAGGAGGGCGGGGGGGGAGGAGATGTCCGCCGGCTGAGGGTCAAAGAGAAAACAGGACGAGTTTGTTCCCTGAACGGTCAGCAGTGGTTTGACCTTTGACCCTTTGATCATCATCATCACCACCATCATCTTCATCATAAATATTAAACGTTACTGTGTGATTTTTGTGACACCGTCTTGTGTTGATGACCAAAGAGGTGGGCGGAGCCAACAGGTGACGATGACGCCATTATCAAACTGAACAAAGATTCTTCTTCTGTGGTTAAATGAGCGTCACGCCACCTGCTGGTGGCAGAGACCAGAGCAGTCAGGTGTGTGTGTGTTGTAATTAAAACAGTGTGTGTGTGTGTGTGTGTGTGTAGGAGAGGTCATTAGCAAGGAACAGATGGGGCCCTGGTTGCCATGGAGACGCTCCTCATTGTTTACAGCTCTGCTCTTTGTCTCCTCCTGTAACGCGGGACACTTTTGTTCACGTCCAACATCTGCACAAACTTCACTCTGTCATCAGTGAGCGAGTGAACGAGTGTCATCATGTGATTACAGAGGTGAGGGGGTGTGGCCTCAGACTCACACATCACCACAAACAGGAAGCAGCGGAAGAGGAAGAAGAGGAAGAGGAAGAGGACAGGCACACACACACACACAGATATTTTAACATTTACTTTCCAAAAAGTAGTCAATCGAGTCATTTGACTTAACTCCTGGATCTAGTTCCAGGTCCAGGTCCAGGTCCAGGTCCAGGTCCAGGTCCTGGTCCTGTTGTAATGCAGCAGCAGTAAATGTCTGTGGCGTGCACTCAGGGCGCTCGGATCATAAACATCTCCTTCATATTAAAAACCAGATAATAACTCCCAGAATGCTCTTTGATCAGATTAAAAACGCTTCCTACAGGAAGTGGTCGTTGGTGAGCGGACGTCGGGACGGGAGCGAGGGAGTCGTGCTGCCGGAAAACAAATTATTCACCGGCAGTGATTACGGCGCCGCTGCTCCCCCGGGCGACGCAGGTAATATTAAAGTCATGCTCACGCCGAGCTGAAGACATGATGGACGTCTAAATTAGAACAAGAAGAAGACGAGGAGGAAGAGGAGGAGGAGGAGGAAGAGGAAGAGGAAGAGGAGGAGGAGGAAGCAGCTCGTAGTGTCACACAGTGTCAGTGTGTGAATCACTTCTCACACAAAGCTGACACCATCTTAGTCACACAGCAGGAGGGGTAAGTTAAAGGTCTATGAAGGTAAGTTAAAGGTCTATGAAGGTAAGTTAAAGGTCTATGAAGGTAAATTAAAGGTCTGTGAAGGTAAGTTAAAGGTCTATGAAGGTAAGTTAAAGGTCTATGAAGGTAAATTAAAGGTCTGTGAAGGTAAGTTAAAGGTCTATGAAGGTAAGTTAAAGGTCTATGAAGGTAAATTAAAGGTCTGTGAAGGTAAGTTAAAGGTCTATGAAGGTAAGTTAAAGGTCTATGAGGGTAAGTTAAAGGTCTATGAAGGTAAATTAAAGGTCTATGAAGGTAAGTTAAAGGTCTATGAAAGTAAGTTAAAGGTCTATGAAGGTAAGTTAAAGGTCTATGAAGGTAAGTTAAAGGTCTATGAAGGTAAATTAAAGGTCTATGAAGGTAAGTTAAAGGTCTATGAAAGTAAGTTACAGGTCTATGAAGGTAAGTTAAAGGTCTATGAAGGTAAATTAAAGGTCTATGAAGGTAAGTTAAAGGTCTATGAAAGTAAGTTACAGGTCTATGAGCGTAAGTTAAAGGTCTATGAAGGTAAATTAAAGGTCTATGAAGGTAAGTTAAAGGTCTATGAAAGTAAGTTACAGGTCTATGAGGGTAAGTTAAAGGTCTGTGAAGGTAAGTTACAGGTCTATGAAGGTAAGTTAAAGGTCTATGAAGGTAAGTTACAGGTCTATGAAGGTAAGTTAAAGTTCTGTGAAGGTAAGTTAAAGGTCTGTGAAGGTAAGTTAAAGGTCTCTCTCCAGGTCCAGTCCTGGTTCACGTGTGAGAGCAGTTAATGTTCTTGTTTGTGTCCAGATGTTTGAGGACGTTGTCTTTCTGGGACGAGGAGCTGTCACTTACTCACTTACTTTGTTTTATTTAAGACGTGAGAGACTGTGAGGCTACAAAGTGGTTCACAGAGAAGAGTCGTGAGGAGGTGCAGCGAGCGTGAGGACACCACTGCACGATGTTAGCGATGGGAGACGATGTCAGAATGTGTGAGCGTCCATGATGATGGAGGAGGAGGAGAAGGAGGAGGAGGAGGAGGACAGACGGCGTTAAAGTGGAAGATTTGTCTGAGATGTCGACTCGTTTAGAAATCTAAATGTGTCGTCGTGTTGTCTCACATCTGTGGACAAACAGAGACGTTCAGTGTGAGTGAAGACAAGCGTAACGACATAAACAACAGGTGCACGGGTTTATTCTGTCATTTACAGAAAAACTGATGAATTCTTAATGCGTTTCTGTCTTTACACAAAACAATCATCAGCAAAAACACATTACATTCACATGTGTCATTTCAACATGTCAAACATGTCAGGCAAAACTGTAACGTGGAGGAGGAAGAGGAGCGGCTAATAACACAGGTTAGGATTAGTCAATAAGTGGTTACGGTTCAGGTTAGAGAGAGGTGTGTGTGTGTGTGTGTTATTGGGGCGTGTTGGTGTTTCCCAGGAAGGCGGGTCTGTGGGGGCGTGGTTTATGAGACTCAATAAGAACAAACACTGCTTCACTGGGTTCAGGTAAACGGTCTAAATACCTCAGAGTCGACTGTCGCACCTGCCGCTCACATCACATCACTTCCATCATAGCAGCTAACGCTAACAGCACTGCCCCTCCCCCTCCTCTGTCAGCCCTCCCATCCAGCAGCAGAAACATCATCAGCATCAGCAGCAGCAAAAACAGCAGCAGTAGCAGCGGCAGCAGCAGCAGCAGCAGTGGCAGCAGCAGCGGCAGTGTGTGCTCTCTTTACAAAGCCCCGGAGCATTATCAGAGCATTACAGCGCGCAGCATGTGTTTGATTAAAAAAGTGTAAAGTTACAAATGAGTTAATAAAATCATTTAAGCCCATCGCTGCAAATGGTGATGAATGTCTTCCATATGTTCTCAATAAAGCAGCAGCAGCAGCAGCAGCAGCAGCAGCGGAGGACCATGTGTGCGTCCCCTCTGTCTGTCTCCACCATAAACAAATAAATTAAAACAATTACTGCAGCGAGCAGCTTCAGTCTTTAATGAGTGTGAGAGCGAGCGAGGGCGAGCGAGCCTGAGTTATGTGACAACTGTTGTTCGCCCACAGTGACAATGGAGAGAGAGGGACGACGTACCGCGGCCATCTTTGAGATTCAGCGCTCCTCCTGATGTCAGAGACATGAGAGACATCAGAGATTTGAGAGACGTCAGAGACTTGAGAGACGTCAGAGACATGAGAGAGACATGAGAGACGTCAGAGACATGAGAGACATCAGAGACATGAGAGACATCAGAGATTTGAGAGCCGTCAGAGACTTGAGAGACATCAGAGACATGAGAGAGACATGAGAGACGTCAGAGACATCAGAGACATCAGAGACATGAGAGAGACATGAGAGACGTCAGAGACATGAGAGACATCAGAGATTTGAGAGACGTCAGAGACTTGAGAGACATCAGAGACATGAGAGAGACATGAGAAACGTCAGAGACATGAGAGACATGAGAGACATCAGAGATTTGAGAGACGTCAGAGACTTGAGAGACATGAGAGACGTCAGAGACATGAGAGACATCAGAGACTTGAGAGACATCTGAGATTTGAGAGACGTCAGAGACATGAAAGACATCAAAGACTTGAGAGACGTCAGAGACATTAGAGACATCAGAGACGTCAGATACTTGAGAGACATCAGAGACATCAGAGACATCAGTGACATCAGTGACATCAGAGACATCAGAGATATCGACACATGAGAGACGTCAAAGAGACATCAGAGACATCATAGAGACATCAGAGACGTCAGAGACGTCAGAGAGACATCAGAGACGTCAGAGAGACATCAGAGACACCAGAGACATCAGAGACATCAGAGATTTGAGAGACGTCAGAGACTTTAGAGACGTCAGAGACATGAGAGACATGAGAGACATCAGAAGTCAGAGACTTGAGAGACATGAGAGACATCATAGACATGAGAGACATGAGAGACATCAGAGACATGAGAGACGTCAGAGACATCAGAGATATCAGACACATGAGAGACGTCAGAGACTTGAGAGACGTTAGAGACATGAGAGACATCATAGACATGAGAGACGTCAGAGACATGAGAGACGTCAGAGACATCAGACACATGAGAGACGTCAGAGAGACATCAGAGACATCAGAGAGACATCAGAGACATGAGAGACACCAGAGACGTCAGGGACATCAGAGACATGAGAGACATGAGAGACATCAGAGATAAGAGTTAAACAAAGAGACAAGAGAAAGACACACACACACACACATAGACTCTTCTTCTCTCTTAATAAAGACTTTCATTTAAAGGATCATTTCCTTTAATCTGCTTCAGTGTGTGTGTGTGTGTTTTTATGTCCACGCTGTGAAGGTCAGTGGACCTGGACCCATAGCCCCGCCCCCCTGCCCTCATGGTCAGTGTAAGGACCATTACCTGAGTCCCATTAAAACTGTGGCCGCGTCCCAAATTCACACACACACACACACACACACACATAATATAAGCTTGTGCAAGTATAAACATGCAGAGTAATCAGACGATGAATCACATGATCACAGGATGTTAGTCCGACTAAGACTAACTGGACTTTAGTCAGACTAACGTGTTTATGTGTGTGTGTGTGTGAGCGGAGGTACATCAGGTCTGTGGATAAAGACAGTGAGCTGCGTCTCGTCTTCTCCGGTCAGTGTGGAGCTGGTGTTTGTCGTGGTTGTCGTGGTTGTCGTGGTTGTCGTACTCGTGGTTGCCGCGGTGCTGCTGGTGCTGGTGGTGCTGGTGGTTCTCGTCCAGATGGGGAGTGATTTTTTACTGGTCTTGCGGCGTCTCTTCACATCTGTCGGCCCAGATGTCTAATGAATACAGGAGCAGGCCGAGCTGTCGCCTCATTAATACTGCAGTCGCGCGGGGAGCCCGGTCGGCCCGGCTGCGTCACGCCGCCACCGCCCACCGTGTCCCGCCACGGCGCCGGAGCAGAACGCGGCGGCGCAGCGGCGTCCTCGGGGCCCGGCGCCACCAGCTGGCGCCTCACAGGAACAAAGCTGCCGCACTTTGTCGGCCTAATGCTTCTCTGTGTTGTCACTTAAGCTCTTTATTGGTATTAATTGATGTGATCGGAGCAACTTCAACTCACCGCCCACCCCCCAAACCCCCCCCCTCCCCCCACCAACCCCACCCTCACCCCCCTGCCTCCCAAAACACCCCCCCCCCCCCCCCCCCCACTGCGGCTTCAAACAGGTGGAGCTTCTGATGCAGCTCCGCCTCTATCTGAAGGTGAAGTGTTTTTAAACAGCAGACCACCTGACCCCGCCCTCCCATCTGTTGCTAGGCAGAGATAATGATTGACAGCTGGATGGGGGCGTGTCCACCTTTGATTTCTCTGTGTTTTACAGAGAAAATCAGATCTCAAAAGAAAGAAAACAAGTGTGTGTGTGTGTGTGTGTGTGTGTGAGAGTGTGTGTGTGTGTGTGTGAGAGTGTGTGTGTGTGTGAGAGTGTGTGTGTGTGGTAAGATAAAGACGTGATCATGTGACGCAGAGATCGTAGACTCTTTTATTAACTGACAACATTAGTGTTTCCCAGGATTTTAACCATGGAGGAGTCTGGACATCCTAAGACCTGGTCCAAGGACACACACACACACACACACACACACACACACCCACACACACACACACACACACACACGCACACACACACACACACAGATCATTTCACAGAGAATCAGACACTTAATGTGTAATAAAACACAGACATAAAGAAAAGATAAAGAGCAGAGAGTGACCTTCACTTTTCACTCAGCCGTCCACTCTGTCTGTCTGTCTGTCTGTCTGTGTCTGTCTGTCTGTCTGTGTCTGTCTGTCTGTCTGTGTCTGTCTGTATGTCTGTCTGTGTCTGTCTGTCTGTCTGTCTGTGTCTGTCTGTCTGTCACATGCTACACGTGTACATTTCAAACATAAACATGAGTCTGTGTTTATGGCGTGTATGAACACATGAACACATGAAGCTCGTGTATGAACACATGAAGCTCTTGTATGAACACATGAAGCACATGTATGAACACATGAAGCATGTGTATGAACACATGAAGCTCTTGTATGAACACATGAAGCATGTGTATGAACACATGAAGCTCTTGTATGAACACATGAAGCATGTGTATGAACACATGAAGCTCTTGTATGAACACATGAAACACGTGTATGAACACATGAAGCATGTGTATGAACACATGAAGCTGCTCGTGTATGAACACATGAAGCTCGTGTATGAACACATGAAGCTGCTCGTGTATGAACACATGAAGCATGGGTATGAACACATGAAGCTGCTCGTGTATGAACACATGAAGCATGTGTATGAACACATGAAGCTCTTGTATGAACACATGAAACACGTGTATGAACACATGAAGCATGTGTATGAACACATGAAACACGTGTATGAACACATGAAGCATGGGTATGAACACATGAAGCTGCTCGTGTATGAACACATGAAGCTTGTGTATGAACACATGAAGCACATGTATGAACACATGAAGCTTGTGTATGAACACATGAAGCATGGGTATGAACACATGAAGCTGGTGTATATTCATAGAAATAAATGCAGCACTAAAGAGTGTAAACATGAGAGTTATTCCATGTTTAAAACACTGACACAGAGTGACCACACGAGGCAGCAGTGGATCCACAGACATGAACACGTGATCAGAGCCACTGTTCCCTCTTTGTTTCCTGGGGGACGTTTTATGATGAAACACCTGCTGACGACGCATCGCCTGTCATTTCACACATTGTCAGGACGTCAGTCATGTGACCAGGGGGCGGGGCCACCAGGTAAGAAAATGAAATTGCCACTTATTAACGTACGTAAAGACGAGTTTACGTGGAATTTATTCAGCGTGAAAATAAAAACTGTGGTGATAATTAAAGTGTGACATCATCACACGACTCAGCTGTGATTAACCAGCTGTAAGACACGGAGACATGTCGTCCTCTGACATGAGACACATGTCGTCCTCTGACATGAGACACATGTCGTCCTCTGACATGAGACATGTCGTCCACGTCCTCTGACATGAGACACATGTCGTCCTCTGACATGAGACACATGTCGTCCACTGACATGAGACACATGTCATCCTCTGACATGAGAGACATGTCGTCCACTGACATGAGACACATGTCGTCCCCTGACATGAGAGACATGTCGTCCACTGACATTAGACACATGTCGTCCTCTGACATGAGACACATGTCGTCCTCTGACATGAGACACATGGCGTCCCCTGACATGAGACACATGTCGTCCACTGACATGAGACACATGTCGTCCACTGACATGAGACACATGTCGTCCACTGACATGAGACACATGTCGTCCCCTGACATGAGACATGTCGTCCTCTGACATGAGAGACATGTCGTCCACTGACATGAGACACATGTCGTCCTCTGACATTAGACACATGTCGTCCTCTGACATTAGACACATGTCGTCCCCTGACATGAGAGACATGTCGTCCACTGACATGAGACACATGTCGTACATGTCGTCCCCTGACATGAGACACATGTCGTCCCCTGACATGAGACACATGTCGTCCTCTGACTTGTCTTCCTGTTTACTTCCTGTTGTTGTGGTCACTTCCTCCTCCGTTGTTTGGACCTTGTGACTTTTGAAAATCCTGTCATGGATCTGAAGGACGTGGACGTGGACGTGGACGAGGATTAAAGAGTCACCTTGTCCACAGACGGTGACACAGGTGTGTCCACCTGCTGCTCCACATGCTTTTTGTCCTTGTTGGCTTCCTGTAGCTGTGTTGACCTCAGTGACCTCAGCTGGAGTCACATGATCCTCTGTCACTCTCACACACACACACACACACACACACACACACTCAACTTCTCTGACCGAAAATCAGAGGAGGAGCTTAACATGATGATGGAGGAGGAGCTTAACATGATGATGGAGGAGGAGCTGCGTAGAGCGTTGTTAGAGACCGGTATCGCTTACTATGTCTAAGATATATTTGTGTTTGAATGTAATGACATCATGAGGAGCTAAGGCTAAGCTAACTACTCTGCTGCAGCTAAGCTATCTACTCTGCTGGAGTGAAGGCTAAGCTAACTCCTCTGCTCCACATAATCTAACTGCCCTTCTGGAGCTGAGGCTAAGCTAAATTCTCTGCTGGAGTTCAGCCAACTACTGCTCGAGCTATGGCTACGCTAACTAACTACTCTACTGTAGCTAAGCTAACTGCTCTACTGGAACTGAGGCTAATTTAACTAATCTACTGGAGTTAAGCTGGCTACGGGAACTGAAGGGATTACTCTACTGGGGCTAAGCTAACTACTCAAATGGAGGTACGGCTTAACTAACCACTCAACCCGAGCTAAGCTAACTACTCAACTGGAGGTAAGGCTAAACTAACTACTCTACTCGAGCTAAGCTAACTACTCTACAGGAGCTAAGCTAACTACTCTACAGGAGCTAAGCTAACTACTCTACTGAAGCCGAAGCTAAACTAACTAACTACTCTATTTGTGCTATGGCTAAGCTAACCCTGACTCTGACCTATGTGGATGAATATTTAAAAAAGCAATCACAGTTTTCATATAAATGATGAAACATTAGTTCATATTGTTTCATTATTTATATGTAAACACACAACACACACACACACACAGACACACACACAGGTCGTGTTGCATCAATAAATGATCAGTGTAAAATAAATAAGTTATTTTGACACGTTTGACAGATAAATAATGAAAAGTGTGTTTTTCTTTACTCGCTTTTGTCTCTGAACTCGACCTGGAGGCTTTTCAAATTAAAACTCCTCTGTTCTCTCACACACTCACACACACACACACACACACACACACACACGCACAAACGCACAAACAACAGCTTCAGGGTAAACAGACGACGCCTCACACAAACAAATAAAATATAAAAGGTTAAAAATGAATAAAAACACACAAAATAATATTTACTTTAGTAACAATGTGATGTTCACTCACGAAACATTGTCTTTTTAAATGAATATGACAAATGAGAAAATCTGATATTTAATACGAAACACACACTATTAATGTTTTAATAAAAAAAAAACATAATCTGTTTATTATTTTAAACATTTCTGTCAAGTTAATCCTGTGGATTTAAGTTTGAGTGAGTGTGTGTGTGTGTGTGCGTGTGTGTGTGTGTGTGTTGCTGTGATGCTTTGATCACAGGTCACTGTAAACGCCTCATTAACTCTGTGATCAACCAATTAACCCTCGACACATTAGAGCTCATCACAGCAGAGTGATGAGTGAACTCAACACGGACGAGTCAGAGCGTCTCTGCAGGACACACGCACACACAGACACACACACACACACACAGAGACACACACACACGCAGAGACACACACACAGAGACACACACACACGCAGAGACACACACGCAGAGACACACACACACACACACACACACACACACACGCACACACAAACACACACACACACGCACACACAGAGACACACACGCAGAGACACACACGCAGAGACACACACGCAGAGACACACACACACACACACACACATACACGCACACACAAACAGGAAGTGATGTCACAGCTGCTAACAGCTGTTTAAACTGTCGGCCAATCACAGCTCAGCAGACACAAGACCTCAACAAAATGATGATTCAGCATGAATGGATGAATAATGTGTGAATGCTGCTGTAATAACCCTCTATGAACACATGAACGTGTATGAACACATGAACGTGAGCAGGAGGATGATGATGATGAAGTTAATTAAATGAAACAAGTGTTAATTAAAAAATAAAACGAGCTAATGTAATTTCACGTCGTTAGAAAACGTTTAAAAAGGCAGATTAACAGGATTAATTAATCTGAGGTGAATTCATGTTTGACAATAATCAGAAAAACAATCTTTTCATTTCCAACAAAAACCTCAGGATATTTCACTAAAACACCTCCTCCCCCGCTCCTCCCCCGCTCCTCCCCCTCCTCCCCCAGTCGATGACATGTGAAGTGCAGGTGGTAAAAAACCCACTGTGGTTTGTAATTAACAGATAAAATAATCTGGTAATGAGATTATGAGGCGTCTGATGAGAGCGGAGCATTTTAAACCCACACACGAGCACACGCTACGGCTAACAACAGCTAACAACGTGACCTTTGACCCTGACGGACACATTCTTCAATCTCTGCTGGATGTGAATCATCTTCAGATTAGTGAGATTATCAGTGTGTGAGATTATTAACATGTCACCAATGATTCAAAATGACAGGAAGAACAATCCTCTAAACCAAGAGAATCAGGCTCCGCCCCCTTACATTCACGTCAAGCACAAATGCTAACGTGAGCGACGTTCACTCCTCTGCAGTCAGAACGAGCTCATGTCGCTCCGGAAGCACAAAGCATGCTGGGAAGTTTTTGGTGATTTTGAGAATGTTTGTTAACGTTACATTTTCTTCACGACGGCGATAATTAGCTTCACGTTAAAACATCGTGAACTTTCAGGTCACTTCCTGTTTCGTTCACAACGTCCTGAAGCATCCGTGTCTTCCCGTGTCTTCACATGTCATCATGTGTCTTTGCGTGTCTTTATGTGTCTTCGCGTGTCTTCACGTGTCTTCGCGTGTCTTCGCGTGTCTTTGCGTGTCTTCACGTGTCTTCGCGTGTCTTCGCGTGTCTTCCCATGTCTTCCCGTGTCTTTGCGTGTCTTCACGTGTCTTCGTGTGTCTTCCCGTGTCTTTGCGTGTCTTCATGTGTCTTCACGTGTCTTCGTGTGTCTTCGTGTGTCTTCCCGTGTCTTTGCGTGTCTTCATGTGTCTTCACGTGTCTTCGTGTGTCTTCGTGTGTCTTCCCGTGTCTTTGCGTGTCTTCATGTGTCTTCACGTGTCTTCGTGTGTCTTTGCGTGTCTTGGACGAACTGTTGATATAAAGTTATTTATTAAAAGTGTGAATAATGCTGATGTTTTCTCTCCTCGTCGACTTGTCGGAGCTCGTCTGTTTCAGGACGAAGGTAAACACACACACACACACACACACACACACACACACACACACACACACACACACAGAGTGCAGCAGGTGTGTACTGTGGTGTTGACTGTCTTTAGCGCGTGTGTGTGTGTGTGTGTGTGTGTGTGTGTGAGTGTGAGATTTCTCACCTGATGTAAACATTAGCATCAGAGCTGCTGACATGTTGGACCTTAAGGGAGCGTCAGCTAATATTAATGATGATTTCAGCACTCAGTCACTGACATGTGTGTATTATTGTGAAAGCAAAGAGTCTGTTCAAAAGCTCATGAAAACACTTTTATTTGTCATAATAATAATAATAATAATATAATATTATTAATATGATTATTATAATCATAATTATTATTATAATCATAATTATTATTATGATTATAATAATCATAGTAATACTATTATGATTATAATTATTATGATAATAATAATATAATCATAATATTATGAGTATTATATTATTATTATTATGATTATAATAATCATAGTAATAATAATATAATATTATGATTATTATAATAATTATATTATTATTATTGTTATATTATTATAATTACAGTAATAATATAATTATTATAATTATTATAATGATTATGATTATAATCATCCTAATATTATATTATTGTGTGTGTGCGTGTGCGTCAGCCTCTCTCACAGACACACACACACACACACACACACACACACACACACACAGGAACAATGTTGCTCGCCTGCAGGAGGCAGATGTCTCTGACATCTGGGTGATGTCAGCGTGATGTCAACACATTGTTAGCGCCGCAAAAGTGCAAACAGCTGAGGAGAGAGAGGGGAGAGAGGGAGACAGAGGGAGGGAGGGAGAGAGAGAGAGGGAGAGAGAGGGAGAGAGAGGGAGAGAGAGTGACGTTATCACCACTGTCAAAAAATTTAATTATTATCTGACACAATTATAAAAAAATACAAATATTTAAATTATTATCACAGACACTTTTCCAACAGGAAAGTGAAGTTTGTAAACCACACACACACACACACACACACACACACACACACTCTCACACACACACACACACACACACACACACTCTCACACACACACACACACACCAAACCTCATAGAGAAAAGCAGTGATTTTAGCTGCTGCTGCTCCTCTGCTGCCTCGTGTGGTCACTCTGTGTCACTGAGTGAAGTCTAAGTGTGTGTGTGTGTGTGTGTGTGTGTCCTCTGACTCATATCATGTGACCCTCTGACCTTCAGCTCTGTGTGTGAAGTTGAACTCTCTCTCTCTCGTCAGGATCTGGATCAGACCACTTCCTCGACACCCACGACGCGGCGCCGCGCCCCGGAGCAGCAGGACAACACATCGCAGTGTGTGTGGAGCAGGTGGGCGGAGCCAGCGTGGGCCGGCTGAATGTTGTCCACGTCTCTGAGGAGCGGGAGGAGACGCGGGGAGAGTCCCGGCCTCTCCCCGCGTCTGGCAGACATCAGCGCGTCTCGTCCCGGTGCGGGACACACTCACGTTTAAGACAACACAGAAGACAAAGAGACACTGTGACCACACCCCCTCGCCTCGCCTCCTCACCGCCAGCGTGGCGTCCCTGAAGACATCAGTGTGTCCACGGCCTCTCTGTTTGTCCGTTTGTTTGACTGCACACAGGAAGTAGATTTGTTTCCATCACAAACTCACTTCACTTTATTCTTTATTTTCTTGCGTGTGCGCCCCCTAAAGTCAGCTCCTGGTACTTCAACCAAACCCCAACAAAAAAGTCTCTTGAAGCCAAACAGGAAGTCAGCCATTTTGAAATTGGAGGTCATTTCTATTCGTACCTTTGCGAACTTTAACTTCTCGTAGATTTACAAA
>NC_081147.1:362689-377689 GCF_958295425.1 Solea solea | reverse complement strand
TCTGATGTCACCCTCTCACCCTCATGTTCTGATGTCGCCCTCTCACCCTCATGTTCTGATGTCACCCTCTCACCCTCATGTTCTGATGTCACCCTCTCACCCTCATGTTCTGATGTCACCCTCTCACCCTCATGTTCTGATGTCACCCTCATGTTCTGATGTCACCCTCTCACCCTCATGTTCTGATGTCGCCCTCTCACCCTCATGTTCTGATGTGACCCTCTCACCCTCATGTTCTGATGTCACCCTCTCACCCTCATGTTCTGATGTCACCCTCTCACCCTCATGTTCTGATGTCACCCTCATGTTCTGATGTCACCCTCTCACCCTCATGTTCTGATGTCACCCTCATGTTCTGATGTCACCCTCTCACCCTCATGTTCTGATGTCGCCCTCTCACCCTCATGTTCTGATGTCGCCCTCTCACCCTCATGTTTTGATGTCACCCTCTCACCCTCATGTTCTGATGTCGCCCTCTCACCCGCATGTTCTGATGTCGCCCTCTCACCCTCATGTTCTGATGTCGCCCTCTCACCCTCATGTTCTGATGTCACCCTCTCACCCGCATGTTCTGATGTCGCCCTCTCACCCTCATGTTCTGATGTCACCCTCTCACCCTCATGTTCTGATGTCACCCTCTCACCCTCATGTTCTGATGTCACCCTCATGTTCTGATGTCACCCTCTCACCCTCATGTTCTGATGTCGCCCTCTCACCCTCATGTTCTGATGTGACCCTCTCACCCTCATGTTCTGATGTCACCCTCTCACCCTCATGTTCTGATGTCACCCTCTCACCCTCATGTTCTGATGTCACCCTCATGTTCTGATGTCACCCTCTCACCCTCATGTTCTGATGTCACCCTCATGTTCTGATGTCACCCTCTCACCCTCATGTTCTGATGTCGCCCTCTCACCCTCATGTTCTGATGTCACCCTCTCACCCTCATGTTCTGATGTCACCCTCTCACCCTCATGTTCTGATGTCACCCTCTCACCCTCATGTTCTGATGTCACCCTCATGTTCTGATGTCACCCTCTCACCCTCATGTTCTGATGTCGCCCTCTCACCCTCATGTTCTGATGTGACCCTCTCACCCTCATGTTCTGATGTCACCCTCTCACCCTCATGTTCTGATGTCACCCTCTCACCCTCATGTTCTGATGTCACCCTCATGTTCTGATGTCACCCTCTCACCCTCATGTTCTGATGTCACCCTCATGTTCTGATGTCACCCTCTCACCCTCATGTTCTGATGTCGCCCTCTCACCCTCATGTTCTGATGTCGCCCTCTCACCCTCATGTTTTGATGTCACCCTCTCACCCTCATGTTCTGATGTCGCCCTCTCACCCGCATGTTCTGATGTCGCCCTCTCACCCTCATGTTCTGATGTCGCCCTCTCACCCTCATGTTCTGATGTCACCCTCTCACCCGCATGTTCTGATGTCGCCCTCTCACCCTCATGTTCTGATGTCACCCTCTCACCCTCATGTTCTGATGTCACCCTCTCACCCTCATGTTCTGATGTCACCCTCTCACCCTCATGTTCTGATGTCGCCCTCTCACCCTCATGTTCTGATGTCACCCTCTCACCCTCATGTTCTGATGTCACCCACTCACCCTCATGTTCTGATGTCACCCTCTCACCCGCATGTTCTGATGTCACCCTCTCACCCTCATGTTCTGATGTCACCCTCTCACCCTCATGTTCTGATGTCACCCTCTCACCCTCATGTTCTGATGTCGCCCTCTCACCCTCATGTTCTGATGTCGCCCTCTCACCCTCATGTTCTGATGTCACCCACTCACCCTCATGTTCTGATGTCACCCTCTCACCCGCATGTTCTGATGTCGCCCTCTCACCCTCATGTTCTGATGTCACCCTCTCACCCTCATGTTCTGATGTCACCCTCTCACCCTCATGTTCTGATGTCACCCTCTCACCCTCATGTTCTGATGTCACCCACTCACCCTCATGTTCTGATGTCACCCTCTCACCCGCATGTTCTGATGTCGCCCTCTCACCCTCATGTTCTGATGTCACCCTCTCACCCTCATGTTCTGATGTCACCCTCTCACCCTCATGTTCTGATGTCACCCTCTCACCCTCATGTTCTGATGTCGCCCTCTCACCCTCATGTTCTGATGTCACCCTCTCACCCGCATGTTCTGATGTCGCCCTCTCACCCTCATGTTCTGATGTCGCCCTCTCACCCTCATGTTCTGATGTCGCCCTCTCACCCTCATGTTCTGATGTCGCCCTCTCACCCTCATGTTCTGATGTCGCCCTCTCACCCTCATGTTCTGATGTCACCCTCTCACCCTCATGTTCTGATGTCACCCACTCACCCTCATGTTCTGATGTCACCCTCTCACCCGCATGTTCTGATGTCGCCCTCTCACCCTCATGTTCTGATGTCACCCTCTCACCCTCATGTTCTGATGTCACCCTCTCACCCTCATGTTCTGATGTCGCCCTCTCACCCTCATGTTCTGATGTCACCCTCTCACCCTCATGTTCTGATGTCACCCTCTCACCCTCATGTTCTGATGTCGCCCTCTCACCCTCATGTTCTGATGTCGCCCTCTCACCCTCATGTTCTGATGTCGCCCTCTCACCCTCATGTTCTGATGTCGCCCTCTTACCCTCATGTTCTGATGTCACCCTCATGTTCTGATGTCACCCTCTCACCCTCATGTTCTGATGTCACCCACTCACCCGCATGTTCTGATGTCACCCACTCACCCTCATGTTCTGATGTCACCCTCTCACCCTCTGATGATTTAAAATGACGTCATTAATGAAGTTCATTGTTAAGTTTTTTATTTATTCATCTGTGGGAAACCACTTCCTGTTGAAGTATCTTTGCACTTCCTGTTTGTTCTTCATCCTCCTGTTTTTATTTTCATTCATTCATTCATTCATTCATTCATTCCTCTCTTATAACTCCTCCCCCCCTCTTTCTTACATATTTCTCTCCCTCCTTCACATTTGTTTTTCTCACCCGTGAAACTTGACATTTCCTCTCTCTCTTTCTCTTCCTCCTCCCCCTCTCCCCCCTCTCTTCCTCTCTCTCTCACTCTCTTCCTCCTCCCCCTCTCCCCCCCTTCTTTACCTCTGACATTTTCTTAATCCCTCCCTCTTCTCGTTTCCTCTTCGTTACATTTTCTTTTCTCACCTGTGTCGTTTAAATCTTATAAATCCTTCCTTTGTTTTTCCTCTCCCCCTCCTCCCTCCCTCCCTCCCTCCCTCCCTCCCTCCTCTCGATAACTCTTCCCTCTTGTTTGGTTTCCTCCCTCCTTCACCTTTATTTCTGCCACTTTCCCACCGCGCTGTTCCCTCGTTCCTCCCATCACTCTTCTTCCTCTCATGTTTTCATTTTTCACATTTCTCTATATTTCCTCTCCTCCCTCTCCTCTCCCTCTCCTCCCCCTCTCCTCCCCCTCTCTCCCCCCCCCCCCCTCACAAACATGCCTGTAACCATGCCCTTTCCCTCTTCAAACTAATTACCTCGGCTACCTTGTACCCGCCGCCCCGCGGGACTCCAACAACTGTCAGACCAGTATTATTTTTGAAATTTAAACAATCATCTTACGTGCGGCGCTGCTAAGATCCCGGCCTTTTCGGCAGCTTCGACCTTCAGTAATTAATACCCCGGGGTCCATTATTGGCAAAGCCTTTATCCTCTGGGCCAAGAAGCCTCTAACCCGCTAATTACGGCCAAGCAGCTAATCTTCCCGCCGCCTGATTGACAGCTACACCTATTCTACTAATTGCCTGTTGCAGACAACACCTGGTGAACCGCGGCGTCGGGGGAGACAACGTGGCTCCGACAACGCCTATGAGTCCTGAGGGAGGGGGGGGGGGGGATTGTCTTTATGGGGGAGGGAGGGGGAGAAAGCTGCTCAGTTTGTGTATTTTTTTATCGTGTGTGTTTTTATAAATGGATGATGTCATCATTGTCTCTGCGTGGACACCTGTGTGTCCATTTTGTCTCCATATGGAGACGATGGTTAAAGCTCATGGGCTCGTTCAGGTGTGGTTGTGTGAGCAGTACACACGTCTGGTCTGTGTGTGGCGCTGTTTACAAACTTGTTTCTTTGTTTGTATCAATAAGTAAACATCACTCATGTAAACAAAGTCAGGAAATAAAAGAAGAGAAAAGAGGCGGAGCTATGACATCATCCTTTTACTGTCTCTGAGACAGAACTGGGACAGAACCAGGACCGTTTCTGAGACAGAACCAGGACAGTCTCTGAGACAGAACCGGTACGGGACAGAACTGGGACAGTCTCTAAGACAAAACCGCTGGTGTGGGAGGGTAAGAGTTATACAAAATGGAGTGTAAAGAAATGTTCACAAACATCACAGGTGAGTCTCAGGTGGGTCAGGTTGGACTCTCGGTCTCAGGTGGGTCAGGTTGGACTCTCTGGTCTCAGGTGGGTCAGGTTGGACTCTCTGGTCTGAGGTGGGTCAGGTTGGACTCTCTGGTCTCAGGTGGGTCAGGTTGGACTCTCTGGTCTCAGGTGGGTCAGGTTGGACTCTCTGGTCTCAGGTGGGTCAGGTGGACTCTGGTCTCAGGTGGGTCAGGTGGACTCTCTGGTCTCAGGTGGGTCAGAGTGGACTCTCTGAGGCCTGAGTCGTCATCACTCGTGGTTTTAGAGCTTGTGTTTGGAGAATAAGTGTTAGTGATGTGTGAGTGTCTGACAGCCGTGGACCAGCGCTGACGTGATGTGTCAGAGAGGCGGGAGGGGGCGGGGGGGCGTTGGGGGGGGGGCGGGGGGGGCGTTGGGGGGGGGGCGGGGACCTGCTGTCAGTCCGTCTGATGGACGGCGAGGGGAAAGGCCAGCGCTCTGAGGCGCTGCGTGGGACCACAGGCGTTACAGGGACGCTGTTCCGACGGGAGCGTCAACAACACTGTGTTGTGCAAATGTAACCTGTCACCCCCACAGCTGCTGACCTCACACTGACAGACCAGAGAGACACGATCGATTCATCTAAATAACATGATGATGGGATTAACATACACACACACACACACTGTCCTCCCTGGTGTCTGTTCTCACTGATGTCCTCACTGGTGTCTGTCCTCACTGGTGTCTGTCCTCACTGGTGACTGTACTAAGAACCTTGGACAGTGCAGCCTCTTGGGTGAGGATGTTGTTCAAAGCCAGGAGGTCTTGGAGTTTGGTATCAAGAAGGTCAAAGTTACCGGCAGGTTCAGCGTGAGCTCACTCATCCATCGTGGACAACCTGATAAAATGCCTGGGACAATGGTTTGATGCATCACTGACAGACTGCTGTGAAGCAGACAGAGGACTGGCTGTACCAGCACAGCCTTCTGCCGAGGCTCCTCTGGTTCTGAGATCCCCATGACCATTGTAAAGAGCATTGAGAGGAAGACCAACACGCATCTGTGAAGATGGCTGGGGATTCCCTCAAGTTTCTCCTTGGTGGGCCTTCACATCCAGAGTCCCTTCAGAGTCCCTTCAGAGACCTTTCAGAGACCCTTCAGATAACCTTCAGATAAACTTCAGAGACCCTTCAGAGATCCTTCAGATAACCTTCAGAGACACTTAAGATACCCTTCGTTTAGCAATCATCTGACGTCACAGAAGTGACGGTGAATCTCGTCTGTGATTGGGCTCTGGTTCCCGAGGTTCAGATGGTTCATGTGTGAATGCTGTTGTTAATTAATTCTCTTTTTCATCATCAGAACACTTTGTAACATCAAAGACTTTGTTTCTCCTTTGATATAAAGTTGTGGATGTTTAATGTACTTCTGCGGTTGAACTTTTTTATCGTCTCTGCTGACTGTCCTTGTCCATCCTCCGGTCCAGTAGGTGACAGTAATGTTGTTTTAAACTGTTACAGAAACCTTTATTTTCCTGCAGAGGGCAGCGTTTCACCCGCTGCAGATTATTATCATTGTTATTAGAAGAAGAAACACCAAAGGACAGAATAAGAAGAAGTGTCACATGACGTCTTTCGGACTGAGGAGAATGAAGGACATCGATCTGTGTTAAAGAAGATTCAAACAAACATCATGGCTCTGGATCAGCTGAGCGCTAACGAGCAGTGTGACAGCTGTGCTGAGCTAGCAGAACTGTTGGAGAGAAGAACTGAAGAACTGACGTTCCTTCTGTACGAAGAACATTTCAGAGCCAAGGAGAGCGAGAAGCAGCTGAGGAGGGAGGTGAACGTTCTGAGGAAAACGCTGGTCAAGTGCGACCAGGACATGCACCAGTGTTACATGGACATGCAACAGCACCACCAGTGGTTCAGCGAGGAACTGCAGCTGATGAAGAACAAGTACATGAGTGTGGACGAGAACTACAAGCACATGCACAGCGTGTGGACGGACATGGAGGACAAGAAGACCCAAGCCCAGGAGCGTCTTCAGAGGGAGATCAAGAAGAAGATCGCACTTCGAGTGAAGATCCAGCACATGAAGGAGAGAGCAGAGAAGCAGGAGGACAAGGAGGACCAGGAGGACAAGGAGGACAAGGAGGACAAGGAGGAAGGACGAGGACAAGACCAACAAAGACGTCCTCAAACTCCAAAACAGTCCATCTGTGGAGGAGACGGAGAATGAGAAGGAGAACAAGGAAGTGAACAAGGGGGAGAAAGAGGAGGTGAACGAGGAGGTGAATGCTGAGGAGAAAGAACTTCTTCAACAAACCAAAAAAACAACAAGAACAACAACAAATCTTAAATATCAAATATCATTTTTAGGCATAAAGATGTTATAAAGTGGGAGTGGTCAAAGGTGAGTTATGATGTTTGGATTCTTTTTGTGTGTCAAAGTCACTAACTAACCTACAGTCAATAACTAACCTACAGCCAAATACTAACCCACAGTCACTAACTAACCTACAGTCAATAACTAACCCACACTCAATAACTAACCTACAGTCACTAATTAACCTAACATAGTCACTAACATACCACAGTCACTAACTAACCTAACATAGTCACTAACATACCACTGTCACTAACTAACCTAACATAAACACTAACTAACCGAACATAGTCACTAACATACCACAGTCACTAACTAACCTAACATAGTCACTAACTAAACCACAGTCACTAACTAACCTAACATAGACACTAACTAAACCACAGTCACTAACTAACCTAACATAGTCACTAACTAAACCACAGTCACTAACTAACCTAACATAGTCACTAGCTAAACCACAGTCACTAACTAACCTAACATAGTCACTAACTAACCCACAGTCACTAAGTAACCCACATTCACTTTTTCACTGTTAACTAACACACGCACACTCTCACACACACGCACTCTCTCTCACACACACACACACAGTCTCACACACACACACACACACACACACACTGACACACTGACACACACACACACACACACACACACCGACACACACACACGCACACTCTCACACACACACACACTCTCACACACACACGCACACTCTCTCACACACACACCGACACACACACACACTCTCACACACACACACACACTCTCACACTCACACACTGACACTGACACACACACACACACACACACAGTGGACCGTGGTGAAGTGTAAACATTGACTCCAGTTCCTCTCTGGATTCACTGCTTCATACATAATTCACTCTCAGAGTTTGACCGCTGGCCTGCAGCTGATTGGCCGTCTCGGGGTCGAGACTGGGGCGCGGGGGGGGCTTGATGGGGGGGTGAACCCACATCTCTACCTTAAACCCCAGCAGACACACACACACACACACACACACACTGACTCTTTGTTCACATGAAGATAAACTCCAGAAATCTGCTGCTCTTTGTTTGTTTGTTTGTTTGTTTGTTTGTTTTTCTCACTCAGGAAACTTAAGTTGTTGTGCTCTACAGCTCACAGACAGCGCCCCCTGGTGGCTCGCTGTTCACTGCAGCATCAGCATGAGCAGTGTTCACTGTGTGTGTGAGCAGTCACTGTAAAGTCCTCATTTCCCTCTTTAACGCCGTCTCATCTCGTCTTCGTCCACTTTGCTTTGAACACGAGTGCCGCGGGGTCAGAGGTCAACGCTCCTCAACATCTCCTCCTCTCTTTTTTCTTCATGTTTAATGGAGACATGATTTATTCTCTCTTTTCTCGTGTATTAGTCGCAGGCTGCTAATGTCAGATGACTTTAGAAGCCATTTCTGCTGCTGATAAATGACTGAGACAGGCAGTAAAAGATAGATCAGAGGGGGAGGGGGGGAGTGGAGGGGGGAGGGGCAAAGGCCGTTAAATCATCTCCCTCCGCCGCCCGACAGCCTTCGGGAAAATGCCACCCATTACTGGTGTGCCGCGGCTAATCAAAGCTTCAGAGTGATTAGAGAGAAGAGACGTCCACCTTAACGAGCCATTATCACTGTGTGTGTGTGTGTGTGTGTGTGAAATATGGAGCACTTTAACACAAACTGTCTTATTACAACTACAGGCTGTAATTGAAGAGGATCAGACACACAACAGCTGATGACTTACAATCACTTTACAAGAGACGCTGCGGGAGAGGTCACATGACTGACGACTGTGAACACGTGACGCACATGTCGTACACTCACACACACACACACACACACAGACTCACACTCAGTGACACAGAGTGACCACACGAGGCAGCAGAGGACCAGCAGCTAAAATCACTGATCTTCCCTCTGAGGTTTGGTGTGAGAGAGTGAGTGTTTTATAAAGTGAGATAAAGACGCGGTCATGTGACGTAGATAAAGACGCGATCATGTGACGTAGATAAAGACGCGGTCATGTGACGTAGATAAAGACGCGGTCATGTGACGTAGATAAAGACGCGGTCATGTGACGTAGATAAAGACGCGGTCATGTGACGTAGATAAAGACGCGGTCATGTGACGTAGATAAAGACGCGGTCATGTGACGTAGATAAAGACGATCATGTGACGTAGATAAAGACGCGGTCATGTGACGTAGATTAAGACGCGATCATGTGACGTAGATAAAGACGCGGTCATGTGACATAGATAAAGACGCGGTCATGTGACGTAGATAAAGACGATCATGTGACGTAGATAAAGACGCGGTCATGTGACGTAGATAAAGACGCGGTCATGTGACGTAGATAAAGACGATCATGTGACGTAGATAAAGACGATCATGTGACGTAGATTAAGACGCGATCATGTGACGTAGATAAAGACGCGGTCATGTGACGTAGATAAAGACGCGGTCATGTGACGTAGATAAAGACACGGTCATGTGACGTAGATTAAGACGCGATCATGTGACGTAGATAAAGACGCGGTCATGTGACATAGATAAAGACGCGGTCACGTGACGTAGATAAAGACGCGGTCATGTGACGTAGATAAAGACACGGTCATGTGACGTAGATAAAGACGCAGTCATGTGACGTAGATAAAGACGCGATCATGTGACGTAGATAAAGACGATCATGTGACGTAGATAAAGACACGATCATGTGACGTAGATAAAGACGCGATCATGTGACGTAGATAAAGA
This sequence comes from Solea solea, assembly GCF_958295425.1. Classification (NCBI taxonomy): domain Eukaryota; kingdom Metazoa; phylum Chordata; class Actinopteri; order Pleuronectiformes; family Soleidae; genus Solea; species Solea solea. The sequence goes on along the minus strand of NC_081147.1, from coordinate 368,178 downwards.
CGATCATGTGACGTAGAGATCGTAGAAACTTAAACTGACGCAGATTTTATAAAGTGTGTGTGTGTGTGCGCGTGTGTGTGTGCGCGTGTGTGTGCGCGTGTGCGAGTGTGTGGGTGTGTGAGTGTGTGTGCGCGTGTGTGTGTGTGTCTGTGTGCGCGTGTGTGTGAGGTGGATTATGTTGAGCTGTAGATTTAGTGGACTCCTCTCTCCTCTCTGGTCGTCAGTCGCTCTCTGACAGCAGAGTTTTTCGCTCGTGGCTAAAACAGTGAAGTTCATGCGTTCACTCTGGTCTAATTGCCACCGAGGGGAAAGAAGCGCAGACTCTCTCTCATGTGTGAGCGATGGCTGCCCATGATAATGAGACAGTGAAGGCCACAGAAACACAGCAGCAGGAAGTGTTTGAGCTGTAGCATCCACAACGACAACGACGACGACGACAACGACAACTACAGCGAGGACAACAGCGGCGGCGAAGACAACACCGAGGACGACAGCGGCGGCGAAGACAACATCGAGGACGACAGCGACGACAACTACAGCGAGGACAACAGCGGCGACGAAGACAACACCGAGGATGACAGCGGCGGCGAAGACAACACCGAGGATGACAGCGACGACAACTACAGCGAGGACAACAGCGGCGGCGAAGACAACACCGAGGACGACAGCGACGACAACTACAGCGAGGACAACAGCGGCGGCGAAGACAACACCGAGGACGACAGCGACGACAACTACAGCGAGGACAACAGCGGCGGCGAAGACAACACCGAGGACGACAGCGACGACAACTACAGCGAGGACGACAGCGGCGACGAAGACAACACCGAGGATGACAGCGGCGGCGATGACTACACCGAGGACGACAGCGACGACAACTACAGCGAGGACAACAGCGGCGACGAAGACAACACCGAGGATGACAGCGGCGGCGAAGACAACACCGAGGATGACAGCGGCGGCGACGACTACACCGAGGATGACAGCGGCGGCGAAGACAACACCGAGGACGACAGCGACGACAAAACCAAGGACAACAGTGGCGACGACGACTACAGCAACTACGACAGCGACGAGGATGACAACGACAGCGACGAGGATGACAGCGACAACGACGACTACACCGAGGACGACAGCAACGAGGACGACTACACCGAGGACGACAGCGACGACGAAGACAACACCGAGGACGACAGCAACGACGACGACTACACCGAGGACGACAGCAACGACGACGACTACACCAAGGACGACAGCGACGACGACGACTACACCGAGGACGACAGCAACGACGACGACTACACCGAGGACGACAGCGACGACGACGACTACACCGAGGACGACAGCGACGACAACTACAGCGAGGACGAGGACGACAGTGACGACGACTACAGCGACTACGACAGCGGCAAAGACGACAACATCGAGGACAGCAACATTGATGACAACGATGACGAGGACGACAGTGACAACAACAGCGAGGACGACAGCGTCGAGGATGACAACGACAGCGACGAGGATGACAGCGACAACGACGACAACGACGACAACAGCGACAACGACAACAGGGACAACAGCGACGGCGACGACGACGACAGCGACGACAACAGTGGCGCACTTGTCGTAAAGCATCAGCAGGAAGCTCTGGAGAGGAAGTGACCTCGCAGATGGACGTGTGAACTGGAGATGGACGTGTGAACTGGAGATGGACAGGAGGTGATGGAGCTCAGGAGACGCAGCGAGGACGTGGACGCTCGATACGTCCTTCATTATTTACAGACAGCTGAAGACGTCTCTGCAGCTCTGTAGGGATGGACTAACACACCAGAGCTCCGCCCCCCACCACTGTGTCTCCAGAGCTCCGCCCCCTCACTGCAATGGAGACGAGGAGATGCAAAGACTAATCCAGACTGAACCAGACTGAACCAGACTGACTTTCAAAATAAAAGTCTCTAAAGAAGACTATTATTTATTTTATTGTTAGAAGAAGACGAGGATTGATTTCAGGCAGAAAGGCGTCGTCAGAGGAAACATTAACATGGTTTGTTTGTTTGTTTGTTTGTTTGTTAAGTTTTCCAGCAGCTGAAAAACAGACAGAACAATCCCAGAGAGAGACAGAGAGAGAGAGAGACAGAGAGAGAGAGAGAGACAGACAGAGAGACAACCTTGGCAATGACGGAGGAAGAATCGATTTTTTCCGATCTTTATTAATTCATCACTTCCTGTTCCCGCGACGCTCGTCTTCATTTTATTATTTTCCTCACTTTCTGTTTTTCTCTGTAAAAATATAAAGGTGTGATTTTTCACCCTCTCACTCTCTCACTCTGAGTTACAACAGCAGCTCTTTACTCTGTATCCACGCTTTATGCTAGGCTAGGCTAACCATGAAGAATGACATTCATTACGCAACAGGAAGCAAGATTTGTTCAATTTAGTTTCTGCAGTGGACTGACTAGACAGTAGTTAGCATTAGCTCCAAGAGCTTATTTTGCTTAGCATTAGCTCCAAGAGCTCATTAAGCTTAGCATTAGCTCCAAGAGCTCATTAAGCTTAGCATTATCTCAAAGAGCTCATTTAGCTTAGCATTAGCTCCTAGAGCTTATTTAGCTTATAATTAGCCCCCAGGATAGTTTTTAGCTTAGCATTAGTGCATAGAGCCTATTTAGCTTAGCTTTTGCTCCAAGAGTTTATTTAGCCTAGCATTAGCCCCCAGGAGATTATTTAGCTTAGTGTTTGCTCAAAGAAAGCAGTTATCTTAGCATTAGCTCCAATAGATTATTTAGCTTGGCATTAGCTCAAAGAAAGCATCTTCTATCTTAGTATTAGCTCAGTTATCTTAGCATTAGCAAAGTTCCAGTGATTAATGGTCTCAATGAAGCGCCACCCAGTGGAAACAGAAAGTAACAGCAGCAGAAGGCGTGTCCTCAGGTTGTCAGGTGAGGGTTTTGTGGGCGTGGCCTGCCCTCGACCCATTTTACTCTTTATTTTTCTACTTTGAAAAGTTTTTCTTATGACGTTTCAATGAATGAGTGAGTGTCGTCTGAGATGAACGAGTGAGTGTCAGCGCTAACTCTCGTACTGCAGCACTTTTCTTTTTTTACATGATAAAATGTATCTTTGTGCTGCTTTAAGCTTCCAATTTGTAATGAGTTATTGGGCTGTTCCCAGAATTCCCCTGTGCTGCAGCAGGAAGTATTCGGGACATGATTTATAGATGTTAATTGTGCTGTTTCAGAAACTCACAATGCAGTCGAGGAGGAGTGAGGTGAACATCTGGAGAAGACATCAAGGCCACAGCCAAGTTTCTCCTCCTGAGAGGAAACTAAAGCAGAGTGAATGTGAACTGAGCTGCTGAGCCCTGGAGACACCAAATATTTACCCTGTCAGCCCGGAGCCCGGGCCCCGGAGCTCGGCCCCGGAGCCCGGCCCCCGGAGCTCGGCCCCTGGCCCCTCACCTCTGCTGAACCCTGGTCCACTTTGTCCCTAACTCAGCAGGAGCGTCGTGTGAGATCTGGATTAAAAATCAATCCATTAAAAGACATTTGTGTTTCTTTGTAAAGCACTCACTCCCCCACCCACACACACACACACACACACACTCACTCACTCACACACACACACTCACTCACTCACTCTCTCACACCAAACCTCAGCTGCTGCTCCTCTGCTGCCTCGTGTGGTCACTTTGTGTCACTGAGGTCAAACTGAACAAAGGATTTTAAACACAGAAGAGACAAAATCAGACATTAGAAGTCAGTGATGGAGGCAGCAGTGTGTGTGTGTGCGTGCGTGTGCGTGTGTGTGCGTGTGTGTGCGTGTGTGTGTGCGTGCGTGTGTGTGTGCGTGCGCGTGCGTGTGTGTGTGAGATAAAGACGTATGACGTGTGCAGATGTCGTAGATTTCATTTGCTGGGTTAAAGGTCAACTGTGTTTTTTTTAACGTAAGCTCTGGTTACATATGTACAGCCCCCCTCCCCGCCCCCCTCCCTGCCCCCGCCCCCGCCCGTTGGCCCCTCCTCTTTGGTTCCCGTGAACATGTTTGGAGTCGTGCAGCAGAACAGATGGCAGAACATGTAGCTGACCTAAAATACGTCTCCTCTGGGATGAGGATGATGTTTCGAGCTCTCAACATGGCCGTGATTCTTCCTGTAAGCGATGGTGAGGAGGAGGAGGAGGAGGAGGAGGAGGAGGAGGCTGATGGAGACGTATCATGGTCCTGAGGCTGAGTGGTGCAGACACAGACCTGGACCTGGAGCACTTCTCTCCTCACAATGATAAACGTGATTCCAGGTGATTCCAGCGATCGTTGGCTCTGCGCCGTCCTCGTCCCCTCAGAGCGCCGCAGTCTGAGCCACACACACACTCACTGTCTTCTGCACCACTTAAGTCCACAGTCCTAGCTTTATCCTGGTTGTAGCATTACCCCCCAGGTTGTAGGTCTGGTATCCTGGTCTTGGTCTTGGTTCTGGTTCTGGTTCTGGTTCTGGTCCTGGTCCCGGTCTTGGACTGGTCCTGGTCCTATAGTCTCTTGATGAAGTTGGACACAGTTTGACCTGTGCTCAGTGTTTGACACCTGTCTCCATGACGACCGTGTCCTCCGCGGTCAAACCTCAGAATAAACGTCTCCAGATTTGTCTCATGAGGTAAAAACTGTCACATTTCCCAGAGTTCATTGCATCATCGCGTCTGCCGAGAAACAAACCACATCATTCAGAGTCGACCTCGCGACCCCGCCGTGACCCCGACCTCCGCCGTGCATCACGTCCTCATAACTGAAGACACGAGGGACAACGTCCCACCGCCATGAGTCAGACACCACGGTGGGTGGCGAAGATGGAGAGGACAGAGAGGACAGTGAAGTCGGAGAGGAAAGTGAAGAAAGAGGGGACAGTGAAGACGGAGAGGACAGTGAAGAAAGAGGGGACAGTGAAGACGGAGAGGGCATTGAAGACAGAGAGGACAGAGAGGACAGTGAAGACGGAGAGGGCATTGAAGACGGAGAGGACAGTGAAGACAGAGAGGACAGACAGGACAGTGAAGACGGAGAGGACAGTGAAGAAAGAGGGGACAGTGAAGACGGAGAGGGCAGTGAAGACAGAGAGGACAGAGAGGACAGTGAAGACGGAGAGGACGGAGAGGGCAGAGAGAGAGACATACGGAGACAGACAGACACCACAGATGGCCGACGCCCCCCACAGAAGCCTGCAGCCCATAATAAGCAGCACAGTGAGTGTTTGTTTTATGACTTTATTAAAGTCTCATATCGAAGGGGCGGAGCTTCTGCAGCTCATGAGTCCAGAGGAGGAAGTAGGAGGAGTCAGGTTTTTAATCTAATGTGATTTCATTAATTAAGATTATTATTGTTGTTATTATGATTTAATAAAGTGCTACAGTATTAAACAGTATGAGGGGGCGGGGTCAGGCCCCTCCTCCTCATTACAGCTGATAAGTGCCCACACAGGAACACAGGACCGGACCAGGTCTTTATGA
>NC_081147.1:320189-360189 GCF_958295425.1 Solea solea | reverse complement strand
GCAGCCGCCATAAATAAATAAACGTCCAAACTTTCTGTCAATTAGAAAATAAGAAAAACGCAGAGAATATTCATGAGAGTGACGCTGCTGCTGCTGCTGTTTCTGCTGCTGCTGTTTCTGCTGCTGCTGCTGCTGATGCTGCTGCTGCGGCGTCCTGAGAGGCCGAGGAAAAACAAGAGCGAGGAGGAAGAGGGGGAGGGGGAGGAGCCGGGCGGGCGGCGGACAAACCCTAAGACCTTGTAAAGATCGCTGCTAACACTTTTTCTTCCGAGGATTTGTGAAGTCCATGTGTGCTAATCACAGCGGAGCCTATTAGTGCTGACATTTTTATCCTCCAGCCAAACTCCTCACATCTGAGCCGCCGCTAACGCTAGCCGACAGATACCAAACAGGGGGCCGGGGGGGCCACGGGGGGGGGGGGGGGGGGCTCTCCTCCTGGACCCACCTGCAATCCAATACCTGAGCCCCTGCGTCCACAACACATTGATTTCATGTCAGCAGAAGAAGTTTTCAGCTGAGGAGGAAGAACAAGAAGAGGAGGAGGAGGAGGAGGAGGAGGAGGAGAGAAATCTTAATTAAGAGAGCGAGATTTATCTGAGTGAGCTGCAGCTTCTTTAGGGAGGAGGTCAATGAATCGGAGGAGGAGGAAGAGGAGGAGGAGGAAGAAGAAGTGTTTTCTGTTGAAGTCCTGGATTAAAAAACACGACCGTGACTCGATGTCGTCGATCCCTCACAGTCTTTACAAGGGTGAGGGGGCGGGGCCTGGGGGCGGGGCCTGGGGGCGGGGCCTGGGTGGATTTGCACTGTTGAACTCATTACGCAGAATTACCCGCTAAGAAAACACTTGACTGCTGTAATTGGTGGGTTTATGTGCAGGTGGTCGCGGCCGCTCACTCTCACAGTTTTACTGTTTCCTTTAATCACAAACACATGAGCCGGGAACGCCGGGAACAACGGGAACGCCGGGAACACAGACGGACAGCTGGAAGTGATCAGAGCTCCACAAAGTTTAGACTCTTCACGACCAGAGTGTGAGGAAATAAAAGTCTCCGAATTACAGATTAAATAAAGACAAAACCAGGAATCAAGTTTGTATCTTCTGGGTCAGAGGTCAGAGGTCAGAGGTGCAGAAGAAGCTCAGTGATTTAAATTCACCAAACTCTGACTAATCAACTAACACTGACTAAGTAACTCTGTGGACGTCTGGTGTGTTTAGCGTTGACTCGTCTGATCAGATTTTTACATTAACTTTACAGTAAATTTACAGTAAATTTACATTAACTTTACAGTAAATTTACAGTAAATTTACATTAACTTTACAGTAAATTTACAGTAAATTTACATTAACTTTACAGTAAATTTACATTAACTTTACATTAACTTTACAGTAAATTTACATTAAATTTACATTAACTTTACATTAACTTTACAGTAAATTTACATTAACTTTACATTAACTTTACATTAACTTTACCTGATAACAGCCCTGGTTTTTGTACTGACTATAGAAAAGTAAATTCAGTCACCAAACCCGACTGTGGTCTGGAGGACGCTCCCCAGGATGGTGATGAAGCTGGACCTACTGTCCCTTTAACACCGCGAGCCTCAGACAGATCAGCTGTGGTCACTCCCGACACTTTCCTCCATTACACTGTTACACCGGGAAAACGCTCCCGCTACATTCCAGCGGTTAAAGCTTAGCGTGTTATCTGGCGTCGATGATTGTGAAGCTTATTTAGATGATGTGGTTGCTTATTCCTCCTCCTGGTCCGATCATTTACACGCTCCGTCCCTTATTTTCAGCCGTCTCCGTGAAGCTTCCCTCACATTAAACCGTTACGTATTTAGGTAAACAAGTAGGTCAGGGGCAGGTGCGTCCGTTAGCCGATTATTGATTTCCCGTTTCCTTGGGATGTGTGGTTATTATCGTGGTTTTTGTAGAAACGTTTCTTATGTGGTGGCTCCTCTCATAGGTCTTGAAAGTCCCTTGAAAAACCTTGTTTGGTCCACTGCTTCCCAGGCTGCCTTTGAATCTGCCAAGGCGTGCCCGTCCTCGCGGTGCCTGTCCATCCTTGCGGTGCCTGTCCGTCCTCGCGGCCTCGCGGCGCCCGTCCATCCTCGCGGTGCCTGTCCAGCCTCGCGGCGCCTGTCCGTCCTCGCGGCGCCCGTCCGTCCTCGCGGCGCCCATCCATCCTTGCGGCACCCGTCCGTCCTTGCAGCGCCTGTCCGTCCTCACGGTGCCTGTCCGTCCTCACGGCCTTGCGGCGCCTGTCCATCCTCGCGGTGCCCGTCCGTCCTCGCGGTGCCCGTCCTTCCTCGCTGCCTCGCGGCGCCCGTCCTTCCTCGCGGCCTTGCGGCGCCCGTCCTTCCTTGCGGCACCCCGCTTCACACGGTCCTTTAAACTGGAGGTTGATGCTATTGCGTGTGGCGCAGGTGCTGAGCTCCTGCAGGAAGACGAGCACCAGTTTCATTATAGCACTATCGAGATAGAAGCTCTCGCAGTATTTTGAGGTTTATCTTGGGTCTAGTTCGCAGCCTGTCCATGTTTTACCGACTATAATCTGTTAGTATTCCTTACCCATATGCGAAACTCCAACCGGTGACGTGTGCGCTGGTCTCTTCTCCTGCAGGATATTAATCTGCAGATTTCTGGGCGTAGACAATATAATAGCGGATGCTTTGTCCAGGTGTTCCTCAGACCTGTGGGTTTAAACACTGTCGGGTGTGTTTAATTCTTGGGTGTGGGGGAGTTACGACTGTTGTCGTTGTTTGTCATTGATCCGCTATGTGTGTTCTGTGTGTGTTCTGTGTGTGTTTTGTGTGTGTTCTGTGTGTGTTCTGTGTGTGTTTTGTGTGTGTTTTCTGTGTGTTTTCTGTGTGTTCTGTGTGTGTTTTGTGTGTGTTCTGTGTGTGTTCTGTGTGTGTTCTGTGTGTGTTTTGTGTGTGTTTTCTGTGTGTTCTGTGTGTGTTTTGTGTGTGTTCTGTGTGTGTTCTGTGTGTGTTTTGTGTGTGTTCTGTGTGTGTTCTGTGTGTGTTCTGTCGTCAATGTCGTAGGCAAATTGCTGTGTGCCATAGCCGTGCCAGGATTGGTGGAGTGGTTCTGGGTCCTGGCTCTCGATTTGCTGTACTCGACCACCACCTGATATATAAGGAGCCAATATGGTGGACGTCAGATGGCGGCACGCACTTCCTCCTCCTCCTCATCCTCCTCCTCCTCATCCTCCTCCTCATCTCCCGACCGGCCACACTTCAGCGTCATAGATCTTTTGTATCATTGAGTTTTTGTTGGACTGCGTTTTCTCCTGTTTATCTAGTTACGCAGGTAAGTTTCCTGTCATTTGGTTTGTTTAAAGTTGATTAGTTAAGGTTAGTTATTGTGGACTTAGTTAATCTAATTGTGTCATTTACCTACTTTTGTAAATAAATCATTTTGTTTGTGGTCACTTGGGGAAGATGAGGCTTTATCACGTTATGAGACTGCGGCATAACAATTCACTTTATATTAACTTCAGACAAACATGTGACCTTTGACCTGCAGTCACACACAGTAAAGGTCGTGACCTCGTGACGGCTCTGAACAGAAGTGACTCGTTGTTTCACCTCAGTGTCTCTCTCTCACTTTTACTGCTGTACTCAGCAAGCACATCCAGATGTTGTCGCTCCACTTCCTGTGTGCGGTTCCCACACAGAGACACACACACACAGAGAGACACACACACACACACACACACACACACACACACACAGAGAGACACACACACAGAGACACACACACACACACACACAGAGAGAGACACACACAGAGAGACACACACGCACACACACACACAGTCTCTGTGGTAAATGTCATAAAGTCTGTGCAGACGTTTCCGTTCATAAATCCTTCATCACGACCGCCGCCGTGTTTTCACTGGCCCCGCCCACCTGGCCTTCACTGGACTCATGTCGGCTCCTCCCACAGATCAGGTGTCGACGTCTGCTTAAAAAAACATTTCAAATAAAAAAAGAGAAAATAAAACATTGAAAATAAAATAAAAGAATATTCTGTAAAAACACCTGTCACCTGTTCTGAGGGGGCGGAGTCTGTGCAGCACCTGACATAAAAAAAGTTTAGTTCCGGTTTTTATTAGAAGTGTGTGTGTGTGTGTGTGTGTGTGTTTCATCATCATGTTGTCACCACTGTAATAAGGTGATGATGTCACCAGGGAGCGCTGTTTTCTGAGGCCATGAACATAATAACATCAAAGACAATCACTGTTACAGTCGTGATTCATTTACATCAAAGCTTTGTTTAAGCCCCGCCCCCTGAGGCATTGTGTCTCAGGAGGACCCTCCTCCTCCTCCTCGACGTCGTCTTCGTCTCTGTTTCAATTCTGAAAGAGAAATCATGTTTCTCTCTCATGTTTCCTACAGTCCCTGAAGGCCTCACTGTTCTTATCGGTCTGTTCTGGTGTTGGTTCTGATTGTGGCATTGGTTCTGGTTCTGGTTCTGGTTTTGGTTTCGGTTCTTGTGTTGGTTCTGGTTCTGACAGTCATGACCCTGATGTTCTACCAGGTTCTTCCACTGACAGAGGAACACTGGGAACGTTCCTGACTTCATGTCCTCTGAGGTCGACAGGTTGACCTCTGACCTCTGATGATGATGGACCACTGTTGTCTCCTTTGGTCCTGGTCTGTGACTCAGGTCGGGTTCTAGTTAGAGATAAATCAGGGAGATCATCAATCATCCAATCAGGAGCCTGTGATCTCAGTGATTGATCGGTGAAGAAAAACAAATACAAACAGATCTTTGATCATGTGATTAAGTGTAGTTATTGTTGTCTCACTCACTTCCTGTGTGCAGGTTATTGATCGTTACAGCTCATTAATATGCGGCGCCGCTCGCTCTGATCCGACGTCTGTCAATAAAGGATTTAACGCGTTTGGACGAGCGGAGCGTCCTCTGACCCTCCCACCACTGCACTGAGTGATTGACAGCAGGATTAAAGAAGGAGCTCCACCCCCTTCCCCACAGGAACACCCACAGTTCCCAGAGAACAGTGTGTGTGTGTGTGTGATTGACAGCTGACAGTGTTTCTGATGAATGAACAATAAAGTTTGAAATGAATGTGATTTTATTAGTGCCTGCTGCTGCAACGCAAGCATCTATTATTATTCTACTGCGTGTTTATTCCGTTTCTTTTCATTCCTCTTCCTCCAAAAGTTTGCCGCGTAACTCCTCCCACAGTTTTGAGTCTAACAGTCTAACCCTAACCACCACACATGTTGTATCAAAACGGAGAAAAACAACGCCGGATTTGGAGCCTCACAGTGTCGTCATACGTTAACGTAGAGACGTGGTTCAAACTTTAAACGGATCACGAGAATGTTCTCACCTCGCTGAAATTTTTGATACATATGAAGGTTTTTCAACAGCGCAGTTTAAGTTTTATACTTTTTTGGACATTTTCAGATTTTATAATGCAGGCGTTAGAAACAGGTGTTTGGAAGGCAGAGGTGGAAATCGGGAGGGGGAGGGGATTGTGACTCTCTATCTCTCTCACTCTCTGCTTTAAAACTTCATGTTTTCCACCAAAATACCACTTTGTCTAAATACTTTAAGTTTTAAAGGGAGTGTCAATATCACTCCAAAAAAGACATAGTATAGTATGTCGTCCAAAATCTGTCCAAAAAGTCATAGTTTAGTATGTCGTCCAAAATCACTCAAAAAATTCATAGTATAGTATGTCGTCCAAAATCATTCAAAAAAGTCGTAGTTTAGTATGTCGTCCAAAATCATTCAAAAAAGTCATAGTATAGTATGTCGTCCAAAATCACTCAAAAATGTCATAGTATAGTATGTCGTCCAAAATGAGACAAAAAAGTCATAGTATAGTATGTCGTCCAAAATCACTCAAAAATGTCATAGTATAGTATGTCGTCCAAAATCACTCAAAAAAGTCGTAGTTTAGTATGTCGTCCAAAATGAGACAAAAAAGTCATAGTATAGTATGTCGTCCAAAATCGCTCAAAAATGTCATAGTATAGTATGTCGTCCAAAATGAGACAAAAAAGTCATAGTATAGTATGTCGTCCAAAATGAGACAAAAAAGTCATAGTATAGTATGTTGTCCAAAATGAGACAAAAAATTCATAGTATAGTATGTCGTCCAAAATCAGACAAAAAAGTCATAGTATAGGATGTCTTCCAAAATCATTCAAAAATGTCATAGTATAGTATGTCGTCCAAAATGAGACAAAAAAGTCATAGTATAGTATGTCGTCCAAAATGGCTCAAAAATGTCATAGTATAGTATGTCGTCCAAAATCATTCAAAAAAGTCATAGTATAGTATGTCGTCCAAAATCACACAAAAATGTCATAGTATAGTATGTCGTCCAAAATGGCTCAAAAAAGTCATAGTATAGTATGTCGCCCAAAATGAGACAAAAGTCATAGTTTAGTCACAATTTGTGGTAACTGCAGGACTTTTTGTCTGCTTTCAATCTTCACTTTGGATGTTGAATTTGAAGGTGTCTTGTTCTTTAGAAGAATTTAACCCATGACATCAGAACCTGTTCTTCTTCAGGTTTTCTTAGGACCTTTGACTGTTTACATTACATTTTGAACTTAAAAAAAGAAACTCACTTCATGATTGGATTTGAACTCACAACCTTATGGATTTAAGTCCAACTCTTACTGCAGACACTACTTTGACTGAGTTGCATACACATATTTTCTTGGGGTTTTTTAAGTTCTGTCTGTGGTCTAAAGTTTTAAAAGTGTGTGAGCTTCACGTCATTGTAAGATTAGAACTTATCACCTCAGAAATACAAGTCATCTTCTGGTGGACTGAGATACTTGTCTTCATGCTCTTACTCTGAATTTCTTGGTTTCTCATCTTGGTCAGAGTTTTTTGAAAAATTGAACCGTTGAATTACGAGGACAATTTGTTTGATCCTTCGTCAGTTCACTTTTTTCATGTGATCCTCTGTCCCTGTCGGGAACGTCACCAGCGCTGAAGATGGTCCAGTGGACAAGGACGTCGCATCACGACTCGAAGCATCATGGGTTCAAATCCCACTGGAGGTATGTGTGTATGAATGTTTGTGTGTGTGTCTGTCAGGGTGTTTCAATAACAACAAAACCAAACTAAAAACTGTCAAAAGCAAACAAAACAACTTCAAAAAACCAAACCAAAACTCTCCGTCGTTTGCGTTATTTCCATTTCAGCAAGGATTTCAACTTCATCATCGACAACTCTGCGATAATGGGAGGAAAGAGCTAGCCTTGAAAAGGCTTGAAAAAGCCTCAAAGGTGCTAGCTGGCATTCTTTACTTTGTCCAAAATCAGACAAAAAAGTCATAGTATAGAATGTCGTCCAAAATCGCTCAAAAAAGTCATAGTATAGTATGTCGTCCAAAATGAGACAAAAAAGTCATAGTATAGTATGTCGTCCAAAATCAGTCAAAAAAGTCATAGTATAGTATGTCGTCCAAAATGAGACAAAAAAGTCATAGTATAGTATGTCGTCCAAAATGAGACAAAAAAGTCATAGAATAGTATGTCGTCCAAAATGAGACAAAAAAGTCATAGTATAGTATGTCGTCCAAAATCGCTAAAAAAAAGTCATAGTATAGTATGTCGTCCAAAATGAGACAAAAAAGTCATAGTATAGTATGTCTTCCAAAATCATTCAAAAATGTCATAGAATAGTATGTTGTCCAAAATCACTCAAAAAAGTCATAGTATAGTATGTCGTCCAAAATCACTCAAAAATGTCATAGTATAGTATGTCGTCCAAAATGAGACAAAAAAGTCATAGTATAGTATGTCGTCCAAAATCGCTCAAAAAAGTCATAGTATAGTATGTCGTCCAAAATGAGACAAAAAAGTCATAGTATAGTATGTCTTCCAAAATCATTCAAAAAAGTCATAGTATAGTATGTCGTCCAAAATGAGACAAAAAAGTCATAGTATAGTATGTCGTCCAAAATGAGACAAAAAAGTCATAGTATAGTATGTCGTCCAAAATCACTCAAAAAAGTCATAGAATAGTATGTCGTCCAAAATGAGACAAAAGTCATAGTATAGTATGTCGTCCAAAATGAGACAAAAAAGTCATAGTATAGTATGTTGTCCAAAATGAGACAAAAAAGTCATAGTATAGTATGTCTTCCAAAATCATTCAAAAATGTCATAGTATAGTATGTCGTCCAAAATCACTCAAAAATGTCATAGAATAGTATGTTGTCCAAAATCACTCAAAAATGTCATAGTATAGTATGTCGTCCAAAATGAGACAAAAAAGTCATAGTATAGTATGTCTTCCAAAATCAGACAAAAAAGTCATAGTATAGTATGTCGTCCAAAATGAGACAAAAAAGTCATAGTATAGTATGTTGTCCAAAATCAGACAAAAAAGTCATAGTATAGTATGTTGTCCAAAATGAGACAAAAAAGTCATAGTATAGTATGTCGTCCAAAATCAGACAAAAAAGTCATAGTATAGTATGTCGTCCAAAATGAGACAAAAAAGTCATAGTATAGTATGTCGTCCAAAATCAGTCAAAAAAGTCATAGTATAGTATGTCGTCCAAAATCAGACAAAAAAGTCATGGTATAGTATGTCGTCCAAAATCAGACAAAAAAGTCATAGTATAGTATGTCGTCCAAAATCAGACAAAAAAGTCATAGTATAGTATGTCTTCCAAAATCATTCAAAAATGTCATAGTATAGTATGTTGTCCAAAATCACTCAAAAATGTCATAGTATAGTATGTCGTCCAAAATCAGTCAAAAAAGTCATAGTATAGTAAGTCGTCCAAAATCAGTCAAAAAAGTCATAGTATAGTATGTCGTCCAAAATGAGACAAAAAAGTCATAGTATAGTATGTCGTCCAAAATCAGACAAAAAAGTCATAGTATAGTATGTCGTCCAAAATGAGACAAAAAAGTCATAGTATAGTATGTCGTCCAAAATCAGACAAAAAAGTCATAGTATAGTATGTCGTCCAAAATCAGTCAAAAAAGTCATAGTATAGTATGTCGTCCAAAATCAGACAAAAAAGTCATGGTATAGTATGTCGTCCAAAATTAGACAAAAAAGTCATAGTATAGTATGTCGTCCAAAATGAGACAAAAAAGTCATAGTATAGTATGTCTTCCAAAATCATTCAAAAATGTCATAGTATAGTATGTCGTCCAAAATCACTCAAAAATGTCATAGTATAGTATGTCGTCCAAAATCAGTCAAAAAAGTCATAGTATAGTATGTCGTCCAAAATCACTCAAAAAAGTCATAGTATAGTATGTCGTCCAAAATGAGACAAAAAAGTCATAGTATAGTATGTCGTCCAAAATGAGACAAAAAAGTCATAGTATAGTATGTCGTCCAAAATCACTCAAAAAAGTCATAGAATAGTATGTCGTCCAAAATGAGACAAAAGTCATAGTATAGTATGTCGTCCAAAATGAGACAAAAAAGTCATAGTATGGTATGTCGTCCAAAATGAGACAAAAAAGTCATAGTATAGTATGTCTTCCAAAATCACTCAAAAAAGTCATAGAATAGTATGTCGTCCAAAATGAGACAAAAGTCATAGTATAGTATGTCGTCCAAAATGAGACAAAAAAGTCATAGTATAGTATGTCTTCCAAAATCATTCAAAAATGTCGTAGTATAGTATGTCGTCCAAAATCACTCAAAAAAGTCATAGTATAGTATGTCGTCCAAAATCACTCAAAAATGTCATAGTATAGTATGTCGTCCAAAATCAGTCAAAAATGTCATAGTATAGTATGTCGTCCAAAATCAGACAAAAAAGTCATAGTATAGTATGTCGTCCAAAATGAGACAAAAAAGTCATAGTATAGTATGTCGTCCAAAATCAGACAAAAAAGTCATAGTATAGTATGTCGTCCAAAATGAGACAAAAAAGTCATAGTATAGTATGTCGTCCAAAATCAGACAAAAAAGTCATAGTATAGTATGTCGTCCAAAATGAGACAAAAAAGTCATAGTATAGTATGTCGTCCAAAATCAGTCAAAAAAGTCATAGTATAGTATGTCGTCCAAAATCAGACAAAAAAGTCATGGTATAGTATGTCGTCCAAAATCAGACAAAAAAGTCATAGTATAGTATGTCGTCCAAAATCAGACAAAAAAGTCATAGTATAGGATGTCTTCCAAAATCATTCAAAAATGTCATAGTATAGTATGTCGTCCAAAATCACTCAAAAATGTCATAGTATAGTATGTCGTCCAAAATCAGTCAAAAAAGTCATAGTATAGTAAGTCGTCCAAAATCAGTCAAAAAAGTCATAGTATAGTATGTCGTCCAAAATGAGACAAAAAAGTCATAGTATAGTATGTCGTCCAAAATCAGACAAAAGTCATAGTTTAGTATGTCGTCCAAAATGAGACAAAAGTCATAGTTTAGTATGTCGTCCAAAATGAGACAAAAGTCATAGTTTAGTCACAATTTGTGGTAACTGCAGGACTTTTTGTCTGCTTTCAATCTTCACTTTGGATGTTGAACTTGAAGTTGTCTTGTTCTTTAGAAGAATTTAACCCATGACATCAGAACCTGTTCTTCTTCAGGTTTTCTTAGGACCTTTGACTGTTTACATTACATTTTGAACTTAAAAAAAGAAACTCACTTCATGATTGGATTTGAACTCACAACCTTATGGATTTAAGTCCAACTCTTACTGCAGACACTACTTTGACTGAGTTGCATACACATATTTTCTTGGGGTTTTTTAAGTTCTGTCTGTGGTCTAAAGTTTTAAAAGTGTGTGAGCTTCACGTCATTGTAAGATTAGAACTTATCACCTCAGAAATACAAGTCATCTTCTGGTGGACTGAGATACTTGTCTTCATGCTCTTACTCTGAATTTCTTGGTTTCTCATCTTGGTCAGAGTTTTTTGAAAAATTGAACCGTTGAATTACGAGGACAATTTGTTTGATCCTTCGTCAGTTCACTTTTTTCATGTGATCCTCTGTCCCTGTCGGGAACGTCACCAGCGCTGAAGATGGTCCAGTGGACAAGGACGTCGCATCACGACTCGAAGCATCATGGGTTCAAATCCCACTGGAGGTATGTGTGTATGAATGTTTGTGTGTGTGTCTGTCAGGGTGTTTCAATAACAACAAAACCAAACTAAAAACTGTCAAAAGCAAACAAAACAACTTCAAAAAACCAAACCAAAACTCTCCGTCGTTTGCGTTATTTCCATTTCAGCAAGGATTTCAACTTCATCATCGACAACTCTGCGATAATGGGAGGAAAGAGCTAGCCTTGAAAAGGCTTGAAAAAGCCTCAAAGGTGCTAGCTGGCATTCTTTACTTTGTCCAAAATCAGTCAAAAAAGTCATAGTATAGTATGTCGTCCAAAATCGCTCAAAAAAGTCATAGTATAGTATGTCGTCCAAAATGAGACAAAAAAGTCATAGTATAGTATGTCTTCCAAAATCATTCAAAAAAGTCATAGTATAGTATGTCGTCCAAAATCACTCAAAAATGTCATAGTATAGTATGTCGTCCAAAATCGCTCAAAAATGACAGTATAGTATGTCGTCCAAAATCGCTCAAAAATGACATAGTATAGTATGTCGTCCAAAATGAGACAAAAAAGTCATAGTATAGTATGTCTTCCAAAATCATTCAAAAATGTCACAGTATAGTATGTTGTCCAAAATGAGACAAAAAGGTCATAGTATAGTATGTCGTCCAAAATCTGTCAAAAAAGTCATAGTATAGTATGTCGTCCAAAATCACTCAAAAAAGTCATAGTATAGTATGTCGTCCAAAATCACTCAAAAAAGTCATAGTATAGTATGTCGTCCAAAATGAGACAAAAAAGTCATAGTATAGTATGTCGTCCTAAATCACTCAAAAAAGTCATAGTATAGTATGTCGTCCAAAATGAGACAAAAAAGTCATAGTATAGTATGTCGTCCAAAATGAGACAAAAAAGTCATAGTATAGTATGTCGTCCAAAATCACTCAAAAATGTCATAGTATAGTATGTCGTCCAAAATCGCTCAAAAATGACATAGTATAGTATGTCGTCCAAAATGAGACAAAGAAGTCATAGTATAGTATGTCGTCCAAAATGAGACAAAAAAGTCATAGTATAGTATGTCTTCGAAAATCATTCAAAAATGTCATAGTATAGTATGTCGTCCAAAATCACTCAAAAAAGTCATAGTATAGTATGTTGTCCAAAATGAGACAAAAAGGTCATAGTATAGTATGTCGTCCAAAATGAGACAAAAAAGTCATAGTATAGTATGTCGTCCAAAATGAGACAACAAGGTCACAGTATAGTATGTCGTCCAAAATCTTTCAAAAAAGTCATAGTATAGTATGTCGTCCAAAATCACTCAAAAAAGTCATAGTATAGTATGTCGTCCAAAATCACTCAAAAAAGTCATAGTATAGTATGTCGTCCAAAATCACTCAAAAAAGTCATAGTATAGTATGTCGTCCAAAATGAGACAAAAAAGTCATAGTATAGTATGTCGTCCAAAATGAGACAAAAAAGTCATAGTATAGTATGTCGTCCAAAATGAGACAAAAAAGTCATAGTATAGTATGTCGTCCAAAATCTTTCAAAAAAGTCATAGTATAGTATGTCGTCCAAAATCGCTCAAAAATGTCATAGTATAATATGTCGTCCAAAATGAGACAAAAAAGTCATAGTATAGTATGTCGTCCAAAATGAGACAAAAAAGTCATAGTATAGTATGTCGTCCAAAATCACTCCAAAAATGTCATAGTATAGTATGTCGTCCAAAATGAGACAAAAGTGTCTCTCTGTGTCCCTCAGTGTCTCAGCATCTCTCTGTGTCCCTCAGTGTCTCTCAGCGTGTCTCTGTGTCTCCTGGTGTTAGTGTGTCTCTGCTGCCAAATATGACGTCTTCTGTGTTCTGACAGGAAACAGCTTTATGACTGCAGCAGAGGAGGAGAAACAGAGCAGGAGAAACAGAGGAGGAGCAGAGGAGGAGAAAAGAAGCAGGAGAAACAGAGGAGGAGAAACAGAGCAGAAGCAGAGGAGGAGAAACAGAGCAGGAGCAGAGGAGGAGAAACAGAGCAGGAGGAGCAGAGGAGGAGAAAAGAAGCAGGAGAAACAGAGGAGAAACAGAGCAGAAGCAGAGGAGGAGAAACAGAGCAGAAGCAGAGGAGGAGAAACAGAGCAGGAGCAGAGGAGGAGAAACAGAGCAGGAGGAGCAGAGGAGGAGAAACAGAGCAGGAGAAACAGAGGAGGAGCAGAGGAGGAGAAACAGAGCAGGAGGAGCAGAGGAGGAGAAACAGAGCAGGAGAAACAGAGGAGGAGCAGAGGAGGAGAAACAGAGCAGGAGGAGCAGAGGAGGAGAAACAGAGCAGGAGGAGCAGAGGAGGAGAAAAGAAGCAGGAGAAACAGAGGAGAAACAGAGCAGGAGGAGCAGAGGAGCAGCAGCAGCTGTGTAAACACAGTTAAAGAGGCTTCAGCTCAGTTTAATGTTCAGTTATTGAAGGAAGAAAGTTTTCCTGGACGTTCTGACATGAGAATTCTCCACATGTGCCAGAGAACCTTCATCCAACTTCAGGCCTGAAACCAGATCCTGGAGTCCCCCGCCCCCCTTCCTGTCAGGACGATGTTGGACCCCCACTGAGCTGCTGCCATGTTTTAACTTCATGTTCCATCAAACCCTTTCACTGACGACTCAAACATGTGACTGAATGCAGGTGAATCATTAGAATCATTAGAATCCTAGTTTGGTTCAGAACCTCAGACTCTGTGAACGTGCGGTCTCTGAATCCACCTCACTCCTCTGTGTTGCAGATGAACGGGAATGTTTTCAGGATTTTTAAGTCTTTTTCACTTTGATCTGCAGTTGGACGTTGTTGCTTTGACGCTTTGGCGCTCATGACTCTTCAGTGACGACACTCTCTGACCAATCAGAGGCCGGCGCTCTGATGATGTCACAGTTTAGTATCAGCTCAGGTGAACCGCATCAGGTTCTATCACTGATGGAGGAGAAAGAAACATGGTTATAACTGTGTATGATGCAACCTATGCTAACACAGGCTAATTCATCATATGCTAACACAAGTTAATGCAACATATGCTAACACAGGCTAATACAACCTATGCTAAAACAGGCTAATTCAACATATGCTAACACAAGTTAATGCAACATATGTTAAAACAAGTTAATGCAACATATGCTAACACAGGCTAATACAACATATGCTAACACAAGTTAATGCAACATATGTTAACACAAGTTAATGCAACATATGTTAACACAAGTTAATGCAACATATGCTAACATAGGCTAATACAACCTATGCTAACACAGGCTAATACAACCTATGCTAACACAGGCTAATTCAACATATGCTAACACAAGTTAATGCAACATATGTTAAAACAAGTTAATGCAACATATGCTAACACAGGCTAATACAACCTATGCTAACACAGGCTAATTCAACATATGCTAACACAAGTTAATGCAACATATGTTAACACAAGTTAATGCAACATATGCTAACATAGGCTAATACAACCTATGCTAACACAGGCTAATTCAACATATGCTAACACAAGTTAATGCAATATATGCTAACACAGGCTAATACAACCTATGCTAACAAAAGCTAATGCTAACACAACGTATGCTAAAATGGGTTTGTTTAACCAATGCTAATGTAAGCTATGCTAACCCAGGCTAATGTAAGCTATGCAAATAATGATACAAACAAAATAAAATGTATTTATTAGTTGAGATACTTCATGGTCAATTGATGTCACTTCCTGTCATTATCCCGCTCACTCATGATGTCATCGTGGGTTTGGTTGTTTCTCGTTAGCGTCAGCTGACACCAGCATGCTAACAAAGAGTGTGTGTGTGTGTGTGTGTGTGTGTGTGTGTGTTCCTGACGAGGCTCTGACAGCAGCTGCTGCTGCTTCACCTTGTTATTCCAAAAATAAAAGTGCAACCAATTAAAAGCAGGCGGTGAAAGTTCTCGCCGCTAAGCTCGCCATATCCTCGCTCCACAGAGAGGATCAGCCCAGATGAGCTGCGGCTCCTCACGCATTAACAACAACCTCGCTCTTACGGACACGCCCACTTTCACTTCCTGCGCCGTCCTTCACTTCAGTCTGCCGGGAACGACGCACGCCAAACACCAGCGAGTACACAACGTGACCACTCAGTGAGGATGTGTTAACGCACACACACACACACACACACACACACACACACATCTGGAAGCCATCACATGTTCCTTCTGCAGTCAGTGTGTGTGTGTGTGTGAGTGTGTGTGTGTGTG
The DNA here is from genome assembly GCF_958295425.1 of Solea solea. Lineage (NCBI taxonomy): Eukaryota > Metazoa > Chordata > Actinopteri > Pleuronectiformes > Soleidae > Solea > Solea solea. Next base: position 344,881 of record NC_081147.1, on the reverse strand, counting down.
TGTGTGTGTGTGAGGATGACGATGATCTCTGACCTCACTCACACACACACACACACAATGCTTCAGTGTCTGTGAGGACGTGGACATTGTCTCTCAGCGTGTCCTCGTGTCCACATGTCCTATAACATGAGGTCATGTTACCCGCGGCTGCTGACCTCTGACCTGTGGCCTGTTCCCACACGTGTGTGTGTGTGTGTGTGTGTGTGTGAGTGATGTTAGCGATGTTAGCAGCGGGTGATAAATCCGCGGCACCTCGTCCTCGTCTCCTGCTCACTATCAGGATCCTGGACTGGAGCCAGAGGACAGGGAGTGATGGCAGGACACGCAAGACATGCAAGAGACGCAGGACACGCAGGAGACGCAAGAGACGCAGGAGACGCAGGAGACGCAGGAGACGCAGGACACGCCTCCTGCCAGGAAACAGCATCCTCACATCACTCCAGAGACAGCGTTAAAGTGTCAGCAGCCACAGCGTTGTTTTATAGCTCAGTGTTAACAACGAGGAGGAGGAGCAGGAGGAGCAGGAGGAGGAAGGTGATATTAAAGCTCTTCAGTGACCAATAAATAAAATCTTGGTTCCGTCCGGAGGTTGAACAGAGAACACGATAACTGCTGAAGTCTGTGAGAATCCAGTCAATAACCAATCAATACTGTAATCTGATAATCTGATAATCTGATAATCTGACAAACACTCGAACACTTCACTAACAATATTAACAAAAGACTCATTATATCTGCGTCACATGATCACGTCTTTATCGCTGTAAACCACACACACACACACACAGTGACACAGAGTGACCACACGAGGCAGCAGAGGAGCAGCAGCTCCTGTGTCTCTGTGGACTTTGGTGTGGGAGAGTGAGTTAAAGTGAAAGTTATCACCTTTTCTTCAAGAAATGAAAGCGTTCCTTTGTTTAAATGTCACAAACAGCTGTTTGTTACCATAGTAACACTTGATTCGTCTCATTTATGTAAAAACATTTCTCCTTAAATGTTGTTTTTGATCTTTGATGTCAGTTCCCACACACACACACACACACACACACACAGATTTCATGGTCATTGACAGACATGTGACCTTTGACCTGTGACGGCTGCTGATTAAATATTGAAGTGACCTGGTTTGTGTTGGAGTCATTTTCCGGGTGATGATTTCATTTGGCAGATGTGATTACAACATGAATATATATATATATATTTATATTTCAAATGAAAGGGAAGTCGACGGAGGCGGAGCCTCGCCGCGTCCGCCGCCGCCGCGCTCTGATTGAATGGCGGCGTTTGGTTTCCCTGCAGAGACGCTGAGGTTTGATCTCCACTAATTGATCCGCCGCGGCTGCACATGAAGCTCACACCTTGTTCCACTGGCTGACTTTTAATTGAGTCCACATTCAAATGTACTTATAAAATAATAATGGGCTCATATGCAAATGAGCTCATCCTGATACTGCAGCGGCCCGATTTACATATCCACCGTTCACAGTAAATGAGCCTGTCGCTCAGGCTTCAGTCAGGCTTTAGTCTGGCTTCAGTCAGGCTTCAGTCAGGCTTTAGTCGGGACTCAGTCAGGCTTCAGTCAGGCTTTAGTCTGACTTTAGTCAGGCTTCAGTCAGGCTTTAGTCGGGGCTTCAGTCAGGCTTTAGTCGGGACTCAGTCAGGCTTTAGTCAGGCTTCAGTCAGGCTTTAGTCAGGACTCAGTCAGGCTTTAGTCAGGCTTCAGTCAGGCTTTAGTCAGGCTTTAGTCGGGACTCAGTCAGGCTTTAGTCAGGCTTCAGTCGGGACTCAGTCAGGCTTTAGTCGGGACTCAGTCAGGCTTTAGTCAGGCTTTAGTCGGGACTCAGTCAGGCTTTAGTCAGGCTTCAGTCAGGCTTTAGTCAGGCTTTAGTCGGGCTTTAGTCAGGACTTAGTCAGGACTTAGTCAGGCTTTAGTCGGGACTTAGTCAGGCTTTAGTCAGGCTTTAGTCGGGACTCAGTCAGGCTTTAGTCAGGCAGGTGTGTGTGTGCGTGCGTACCTGTGTATGTGTGTGTGTGCGTGCGTGCGTGTTAGTGCGTGCGTGTGTGTGCGTGCCTGTGTATGTGTGTGTGTGCGTGCGTGTGCCTGTGTGTATGTGTGTGTATATGTGCGTGCCTGTGTGTGTGTAAGTGTGTGCGTGCCTGCGTGTGTGCGTGCCTGTGTGTGTGTTTGTGCGTGCGTGTGTGTATGTGCGTGTGTATGTGCGTGCGTGTGTATGTGCGTGCGTGCCTGTGTGTGTGCGTGCCTGTGCGTGCCTGTGTGCGTGTGGGTGCGTGCGTGTGTGTATGTGCGTGCGTGCCTGTGTGTGTATGTGTATGTGTGTGTGTGTGCAGGTGTAGGTTATAAATAAATGTGAAACAGATGCTGAACATGAAAAATAAAACTTGATATAAAGTATGTCAGGATTCATCTGTGTGTGTGTGTGTGTGTGTGTTGACAGAAGAGTCCACAGTGATTCAGAAGGTTCTGGTCAAAGCTCAAAGTTCTTCTTACAAACCTCAGCCTCAGGTCTTCACGACACACCTTCCTCCTCCTCCTCCTCCTCCTCCTCCTCCTCCTCCTCCTCCTCCTCCGTGCCACGGCGTCGTCAGCTGGCTGCAGGCCGACAGGAAGGGCGTGGAGCCAAAGTGCTGGTCCTGGATCTCCATTTGGAACTCATTAAAGATCTCCCGCGGACACAGAGGCCCCGGTTCTCACGTCCTCCTGAGACCTCGCACTGTCTGAGCTCATTTACACGCCATCCTCTCACTGACAGCCTCCAACTCACATTTGAATTTAGGTCACATTGATCTGGGCCTTCGTCCAAAGCTCCGCCCCCGAGGATCCTACAGCCAACAGCATCTCCTCCCCCTCCTCCCCCCTCCCCCCCTCCCTCTGTGGTGGAACAGGCTGCAGCTCAGCAGGTGAGGACGTGAAAGTGACCAAGACAACAAGTCGCCTACTGCAGCTTTAAACATCAGCTTACTGAGGTCTGAGGTCAAAGGTCAGGACATGACACAGCATGACCTAATAAACCTGGTTACTATAGCAACACAGCAAAGTGATGAAACAACAGTGACTTTCGTCACATGTTCAGAGGTCACCAGAGCAGCAGATTTGAAGGAGTCAGCAGAGGGGGAGGGGCTAGCATAATTAGCATGTTGATTCTGAATGTAATCATATCGCCGTGGCGACCGTGGTGTGACTGTTGTTCAGCGCGGCGTATGCTAATCGTTGATTGTCTCCAATATGATATGCTAATTGCTCGGAATTAACATAATTCATTAACATTTGGGCTCTAATTACACAGAGAGGGGGAGGAGCTTCAACACAGCACTGGCTGAGGAATGTGGTGCTCATTTACACACACACACACACACATACACACTCACACAGAGACACAACTAGGTCCAGGTCCAGGTCCAGGTTTGTGAGTCTCCAGCTCCTCAGTGTTTGGACATGAAGGTAATTGAAGTGAAGTGTTTCTGAACCACAGGAGGGCGATAAAGAGTTTTAATGAATGGAGAGAGTCATTAAAACTCTTTCCTCTGAGATCAACGTCCAATTTAAATTCTGCACAAAACTCACAACACGTCATTGAAACGTGTGTGTGTGTGTGTGTGGTCTTTCTGCTGCACTTACAGCCACCAGGGAGCGCTGCAGCTCACTGCCACAGACACCAGCAGCTGTGGTCTAAGGACAGACATCATCAGGTCACACATTAGACTAACAGACTAACTTTAGACAAACAGACTAACTTTAGACAAACAGACTAACTTTAGAGTAACAGACTAACTTTAGACAAACAGACTAACTTTAGAGTAACAGACTAACTTTAGACAAACAGACTAACTTTAGACAAACAGACTAACTTTAGACAAACAGACTAACTTTAGAGTAACAGACTAACTTTAGACTAACAGACTAACTTTAGAGTAACAGACTAACTTTAGACTAACAGACTAACTTTAGACTAACAGACTAACTTTAGACTAACAGACTAACTTTAGACTAACAGACTAACTTTAGACTAACAGACTAACTTTAGACAAACAGACTAACTTTAGACAAACAGACTAACTTTAGAGTAACAGACTAACTTTAGACAAACAGACTAACTTTAGAGTAACAGACTAACTTTAGACAAACAGACTAACTTTAGACAAACAGACTAACTTTAGACAAACAGACTAACTTTAGAGTAACAGACTAACTTTAGACTAACAGACTAACTTTAGAGTAACAGACTAACTTTAGACTAACAGACTAACTTTAGACTAACAGACTAACTTTAGACTAACAGACTAACTTTAGACTAACAGACTAACTTTAGACAAACAGACTAACTTTAGACAAACAGACTAACTTTAGAGTAACAGACTAACTTTAGACTAACAGACTAACTTTAGACTAACAGACTAACTTTAGACTAACAGACTAACTTTAGACAAACAGACTAACTTTAGACTAACAGACTAACTTTAGACAAACAGACTAACTTTAGACTAACAGACTAACTTTAGACAAACAGACTAACTTTAGAGTAACAGACTAACTTTAGACTAACAGACTAACTTTAGAGTAACAGACTAACTTTAGAGTAACAGACTAACTTTAGAGTAACAGACTAACTTTAGACTAACAGACTAACTTTAGACAAACAGACTAACTTTAGACTAACAGACTAACTTTAGACTAACAGACTAACTTTAGACAAACAGACTAACTTTAGACTAACAGACTAACTTTAGACAAACAGACTAACTTTAGACTAACAGACTAACTTTAGACTAACAGACTAACTTTAGAGTAACAGACTAACTTTAGACAAACAGACTAACTTTAGACAAACAGACTAACTTTAGACTAACAGACTAACTTTAGACTAACAGACTAACTTTAGACTAACAGACTAACTTTAGAGTAACAGACTAACTTTAGACAAACAGACTAACTTTAGAGTAACAGACTAACTTTAGAGTAACAGACTCACTTTAGACAAACAGACTAACTTTAGACAAACTGACTAACTTTAGACAAACAGACTCACTTTAGACAAACAGACTAACTTTAGACAAACTGACTAACTTTAGAGTAACAGACTAACTTTAGACAAACAGACTAACTTTAGAGTAACAGACTAACTTTAGAGTAACAGACTAACTTTAGAGTAACAGACTAACTTTAGACTAACAGACTAACTTTAGACTAACAGACTAACTTTAGACAAACAGACTAACTTTAGACTAACAGACTAACTTTAGAGTAACAGACTAACTTTAGACTAACAGACTAACTTTAGACTAACAGACTAACTTTAGACAAACAGAATAACTTTAGACTAACAGACTAACTTTAGACTAACAGACTAACTTTAGACAAACAGACTAACTTTAGAGTAACAGACTAACTTTAGACAAACAGACTAACTTTAGACTAACAGACTAACTTTAGAGTAACAGACTAACTTTAGACAAACAGACTAACTTGAGAGTAACAGACTAACTTTAGAGTAACAGACTAACTTTAGACTAACAGACTAACTTTAGAGTAACAGACTAACTTTAGAGTAACAGACTAACTTTAGACTAACAGACTAACTTTAGACTAACAGACTAACTTTAGACAAACAGACTAACTTTAGAGTAACAGACTAACTTTAGACAAACAGACTAACTTTAGACTAACAGACTAACTTTAGACAAACAGACTAACTTTAGACAAACAGACTAACTTTAGAGTAACAGACTAACTTTAGACTAACAGACTAACTTTAGACAAACTGACTAACTTTAGACAAACAGACTCACTTTAGACAAACAGACTAACTTTAGACAAACTGACTAACTTTAGAGTAACTGACTAACTTTAGACTAACAGACTAACTTTAGACAAACAGACTCACTTTAGACAAACAGACTAACTTTAGACAAACTGACTAACTTTAGACAAACAGACTAACTTTAGAAAAACAGACTAACTTTAGACAAACAGACTAACTTTAGACTAACAGACTAACTTTAGACAAACAGACTAACTTTAGAGTAACAGACTAACTTTAGACTAACAGACTAACTTTAGACAAACAGACTAACTTTAGACAGACATACTCACTTTAGACAAACAGACTAACTTTAGAGTAACAGACTAACCTTAGACTAACAGACTAACTTTAGACAAACAGACTAACTTTAGAGTAACAGACTAACTTTAGAATAACAGACTAACTTTAGAGTAACAGACTAACTTTAGACTAACAGACTAACTTTAGACAAACAGACTAACTTTAGACTAACAGACTAACTTTAGAGTAACAGACTAACTTTAGAGTAACAGACTAACTTTAGACAAACAGACTAACTTTAGACAGACATACTCACTTTAGACAAACAGACTAACTTTAGACAAACAGACTAACTTTAGACTAACAGACTAACTTTAGACTAACAGACTAACTTTAGAGTAACAGACTAACTTTAGAGTAACAGACTAACTTTAGAGTAACAGACTAACTTTAGAATAACAGACTAACTTTAGACTAACTTTGCGTTTAAAAGTGTGAAATGATGAAATGTTGAACGTGTGAACGTGTGAACGCGTGAGCTGACTCTTGTGGACGTTACACTGAGTGCGTGTGTCGGTGTAACGTCGGTGTGTTTATCAAAGAAATGACGGATCATAATATCAGTGTTATTGCTCTCCACAGAAACCACACAACCATCTTGCAGATTATTCCTTGATGAGGAAAATGCAATTAAAACGTCAAGTGCGTTTTATTAGATTCTTCCCGCCCTGCAGGGTTTAGCTGCCCCGCGAGTCCTCGCTGCTGCGGCGATGGATGAAGCTGTGAACAACATTAGAGAGCGATGCCAAAATAACAGCCGCTCGCTCCCCGATGATCCGCCGTTCATCAGCAAACAACGCTGAGCTCACAGTCAATGTATGTGGTCTTTAAGGCTGTACATTCAACCACGTTCTTCCTAAAACCAGTTCTACTCAACGCCAAAGAGTGAGATTAGCAAAGACCCACGGTTACAAGCCCAGGTGGACAAGAGAGAGCGAGAGAGAGATCGCAATAACAACACGCAGTTCAGAGAGAGCAGCGTCAGAAACGTGAATCTACACTTATACGTAAATCTACACTTATTGTATACGTAAATCTACACCTAAACGTAAATCGATACCTAAGCGTAAATCGACACCTGAACGTAAATCTACACTTATACGTAAATCTACAGTTATACATAAATCTACACTTATACGTAAATCGACACCTGAACGTAAATCTACACTTATACGTAAATCTACACCTAAACGTAAATCAACACATAAACGTAAATCGACACCTAAACGTAAATTTACACCTAAGCGTAAATCTACACCTGAACGTAAATCTACACTTATACGTAAATCTACAGTTATACATAAATCTACACTTATACGTAAATCGACACCTGAACGTAAATCTACACTTATACGTAAATCTACAGTTATACATAAATCTACACTTATACGTAAGTCTACACCTAAATGTAAATCAACACATAAACGTAAATCGACACCTAAACGTAAATCTACACTTATACGTAAATCTACACCGAAACGTAAATCGACACCTAAGCGTAAATCTACACCTGAACGTAAATCTACACTTATACGTAAATCTACACTTATACATAAATCCACACTTATACGTAAATCTACACTTATACGTAAATCTACACCTAAACGTAAATCTACACCTAAACGTAAATCTACACTTATACGTAAATCTACACTTATACATAAATCTACACCTAAACGTAAATCTACACTTATACGTAAATCTACACCTAAACGTAAATCGATACCTAAGCGTAAATCGACACCTGAACGTAAATCTACACTTATACGTAAATCTACACTTATACATAAATCTACACCTAAACGTAAATCTACACTTATACGTAAATTAACACCTAAACGTGAATCTACACCTAAACGTAAATCTACACCTACACCTAAACGGAAATGTACACCTAAACGGAAATCTACACTTATTCGTAAATCTACACCTAAGCGTAAATCTACACCTAAACGTAAATCTACACTTATACATAAATCTACACCTAAACGTAAATCGACACCTTAACGTGAATCTACACTTATACGTAAATCTACACCTAAACGTAAATCGACACCTGAACGTAAATCTACACTTATACGTCAATCTACACCTAAACGTAATTCTACACCTAAACGTAAATTGACACCTAAACGTAAATCTACACTTATACGTAAATTGACACCTAAACGTTAATCTACACCTAAAAGTAAATCTACACTTATACGTAAATCTACACCTAAACGTAAATCTACACTTATACGTAAATCGACACCTTCTTCCTTGTCATTTCCTTGTGTGTTTTCATCTGTTAAACTGTTTCCTTGTCGTCTCCTTTTTGTTTCCTTGTCGTTTCCTCGTGTGTTTTCATCTGTTCAACTGTTTCCTCGAGTGTGTGAATCTCTGTCTTGTTACCACAGCGACGTTGTTGTTGTTGTCGTTGTTTATTGTTTATTGTTTATCAGGAGCATCGATCCCCTGCAGAGCGTCAGGATCTGGCCTCATTACCCAGAACACCCGTCAGTCGTGGTCGTCATAGTGACGCTCTCTGCTTTGAAGTGAAAGAACGATTATATAGTCCCCGGCAGGAAAACTTTTACACGTTTGACCGCGGTGTGCAGCAGAAACACAAACCTGTGTGATTACACTCATAACTCGTGCTCATGCTAATCACCCGCGGCTGTAAAATAAGTCAGAGTGGTCAACTAATGAGTCCACAGGAGAGCCATCGTTCAACTCCATTAAAAAGATCTATTTTCTTCTTCTTCTGCTGCTGCTGCTTTTTATTTGTGTCTGTGTGTGTGTCTGTGTGCGCCTGTGTCTGTGTGCGCCTGTGTGTGTGTGTGTGTGGCATCGTCGACCAAACAAACTCATGTTTAAAGGTCAAAACGCTGCTTCGGCATCGTCTTCATCACCTGCTGCACAACTCACATTAAAGGGACAATCAGGGGTTTTTGAAGCGGGGTTGTGACTGTGCACTGAGCGCCCCCTTGTGTCAGTTTTAGTCTCTGAGCTCTGTGTGTGTGTGTGTGTGTGTGTACTTTGTTCATAGAAACAGAATCTTTTCAGGAATCAGCAGATTTGCTGATGTGCTGCAGCTTTTTTTATTATTATTTTCTTTATTAGTAAAAATGTGAAAGGTTGAAAATAGAAACTTGTCTAAGTGCTCATCAAGAGACAACGAGAGCCGTCTGTTGTCTTCTTTTATATCCTGCTCTTTTACTGCCCGTCTAATGTCTTATTTATGACGTTCATTCTTTATTCCGTGGCTCCTGTGTGGCCTCATTACGACCACAGCTCTGCTCTGGAACTCCACCGTAATTATGAGCTTCATTGTTTTAATAAGAGTCTCCATCCGGCCGCGTCCAAGCTCGTCTTCACGCTCGTCTTCACGGCTCCCGCCGGGAAACCACGCCACGCGGCGCCCGCGGCGGACAGATGGACAGACGGACAGACGGACAGACGGACAGATGGAGTCGGACGCTCTGCAGGTAAATATTTATATATTTATTTATATTTATTCTCTGCTGCTGAATCTCATCAACTGTCCTGGACACAGACACGTCCTAGCTTAGCATGAAGGCAACAGCATGTGGCTAGCATAGCTTAGCATAAATATACAGTTCAGAGCTGGAGTCAAGATATGGTTAGCCTAGCTTAGCATTAAGAAGACAGCGTGTGGTTAGCCTAGCTTAGCATAAATATACAGAGCAGAGCTGTCGTTAGCATGGATTAGTATGAAAATTCTCAACATTCATTTATGTTAAAATAAAAAAGGAAAATAAAAACAAAAGATTCAAATGTAATAAAATAATCTAATTATATAAAAGAACTGTTTAAAAAGTTCATGTTTTATTGATTTCAGTCTCACGTGAACTCTTTTTTTAAAACGTCTCTGCAGCAGCACCTGACTGCATCAGGGTCAAAGGTTAAACATGCGGCGCTCGCTTGTCTCCGTCCCTCTGCATGGACAAACAGCACAGGGACGTCCCCCTGCTGCATTAACACTAATGTAAACACCAGCGCCGCCCTGCAGGTTGCAGCCTTGACGCTCCCCGAGGAAGCTGCAGCGGCGAGCGCGAGCGTCCCCTGCGTCCTCAGCGTCCCCTGCGTTGGAAGACATCACCTGCCGTCCATAATCACAGACGGACGAGTCGTTTTCTCGTCAGTCGTCTTTGAGTGGATAATGGACGACAACACTTCACAGTCCATTTATGAGCCGAGTCTCAGGGGACACTGAGACGGACACTTGTCCTCCTACACTGGACTCTTCCCACAATCCACCAGTGAGAGACAGATTTTTGCAGGAATTTCAATCAAGAATGAATTACCGTCATTTACCGAGGGGCAGTTTCTGAACGACTGCTACGAGTTGCTGATATTCTGTGTCCTGAAAAGAAAAACCCGTGACGACCTTTCACTGAGCGGAGCGGATTCATGGACTCTCTGGTGATTTCTATGAACTTACGGGACAATTCTCTGTGGCACCTGATGAACGTACTGATGCAACTGACAATGATCAGGGACTGGATGACACAAGGGTTGACCACACTCAAGCCAAAGATATATTTCAGCAGCTGATGGAGCAGCTGATGGAGCGTCCGCTGGAGCGTCCGATGGAGCGTCCGCTGGAGCGTCCGATGGAGCGTCAGTCTGGAGCGTCCGATGGAGCGTCCGATGGAGCGTCCGCTGGAGCGTCAGTCTGGAGCGTCCGCTGGACAACAGTCTGGAGCGTCCGCTGGAGCGTCAGTCTGGAGCGTCTGATGGAGCGTCCGCTGGAGCGTCCGATGGAGCGTCCGCTGGAGCGTCTGATGGAGCGTCCGATGGAGCCTCAGATGGAGCGTCCGATGGAGCCTCAGATGGAGCGTCAGATGGAGCGTCCGATGGAGCCTCAGATGGAGCGTCAGATGGAGCGTCCGATGGAGCCTCAGATGGAGCGTCCGATGGAGCCTCAGATGGAGCGTCCGCTGGAGCGTCCGATGGAGTGTCCGATGGAGCGTCCGATGGAGCGTCAGTCTGGAACGTCGGGGAAAAGCGCGCTGGTTGCGCTGGTTGAGAGAAAGTTAGCGGAGGAAAACTCAGGCCTAGCATGATACAGCAGCATGCAGAAGAAATGGAAGCATGGTATTTTACTGAGGTGCGCTGGTTGAGCAGAGGAACGTGGATGTTCCTGAACTAGATGATCCACAATGGATCATGAATTTGGGATTCCTTGTGGATATAACACAACAACAGGGGGTCCTGGGGGGTATTCAAGAAAGCGGGTTATGTGAGAACTCTGAGTTTGTTAACCCTGAGATGAGGGAAACTCTGAGTTATCCGTTCCAGAAAGAGAGTTAACTTAAACTCTGGGTCTGTTACTGCGGTAACTTACTCTGTGAACATAACCTGCTCGCTGGCAGGTTTATTCTACCCGTCTCCTCCCACACGAAGAAAGCAGTTAGACATGGATTGCCCATTCATTAGAAATCCAATCGACATCGAAGCCGTATTGATTAGAAATGCATTACGTCGTGAGAGAATCTTCCGACCCAGATTAGACGTTTTGATTAAAAATAAAAGACAAATTCACATGTGATTTGGTTCTTCTTTATTCCCTAAGAGTACAAAAGCAACAGTCAGGATTTGTAATATAGTTCCAACTATTAACATATTTCACATATTCACCTGTTTCACCTGTTTCACCATGACAACATGAACGCCACCTCAACTGGCGTTCAAGTAATAGAATTTACAAGTCTGTTTTTCTGATTTGCTGGTCCAGGTACACCATTTCTTTCTCGGGTTTTTGAATGGTTTTCATTAGGTGCACCCTGTACAACTCTTTTACCGGCAACTCGGAAACATATGGACGACATTTAATTCCTGCAGTTCTATATACAGATTTAACATGGTATTGACCGAAAATCTCACTGTGTCAAGCTGTGCTCTAGAAGTTGATGGACCCTCCTCATGGTGATGCCCAGCCATGTTCTGTTGAAGGACAAGAATGTGCTAGTTTGTCCATTATTATTGGCATATAATATAATATTAGCAAAATATGCCTTACCTTTTTGAATGATGTTTTTATGTTTCATTTTGAGCTGCTTCCAACTCCTCCTTTCTCCTTTATTATTGCACTTTTTTCTTTTCTCACTGTTGCACATTTTACATTTTATGTTTATAATATTGTTTGTATTGCTGCTTTGTTAAAACAATTTCCCCTTGGGGATGAATAAAGTATTTCTATTCTATTCTATTCTATTCTATTCTATTCTATTGCACCTAAATGAAAAACTCAGATTTCATTCCTACTTATATTCATAACTATAGGCTATGCTACGATCTTACGGTCAATGGAATAGTACATTCAAACTTACGCGTTGACTCGGGCAGCATTTTTCTCTCCTTCGCTGCTGCAGCTGCGGCGAAATATGTGCTCATATTCTCCGTAGCCCAGCAAAAGGATCTCCAACTCCTTCTCACTGAAATAAGTTGATCTTTTTTTTTCTCGGTTGTCATGGTGACTCGTGGTATCGGGGCTCCATTGATGATGGCTTTTTATAGTGGTTGTGCACGCGCGTACCTCGAGGTTAACGTACTCAGAGTTGACTCAGATCAGCTGTTCTGGAACCGGATATTCAGAGTTTCCCGACTCAGGGTAAGTCAACTCAGAGTTCAGGGATAGACTCAGAGTTTGTTGGTCAGCTCCATGAGAGCGTGAAGGTGTTCTGCACAAAAGTGAGACAGTTCTTGTTTGTGTTGTTATTGAATATGAAGACAATATGAACACAAGTGCTGTTTGATTAGTTATTTAAGAATGAAACACTCACTGTGAGTGAATCGTTTTGTAATATTTGAAAATAAAGCCCGTTTTCAGAAATATGTGTGATTTTTTTTTTTTTGTCTCAAACACTGAAGTGGCCCCCACTGACATGACAGTGCCAGCAGTGGCCCCCGGCTCATTTGAGCTTGAGACCCCTGGTCTAAAGTTAAAGTTCAGTTTGTCCCTGAAACCTGACGCTGAGATTAATAAACACACACACACACACACAGTGAAGGTCACACACACATGGTGAAACCCTAACCCAACACTGTAGGTGGCGCTGTAACCTTACACAAAAAGCAGACATATCTGATCGAATATAATCTGAATATCCAGTAAGAAGTTGTGTTTTATGATCTTTCTGGTTTCCTGTAGTTTAAATGTGAATGATTGATTGAGATTAAAGTGATCAGTGATGACGTTAAACCATGTTTCTCCTAATATTCCTTTATTTTTACATTTATCATTACTATTATTAGTAGTATTATTATTGTTGTTATTATTATCATTATTTGTTGCTGTGTTATTGTTGTTATTATTATTATTTTTGTTATTATTATTTGTTGTTATTATTATTTGTTGTTGTTGTTGTTATTATTGTTGTTGTTATTATTTTTGTTGTTGTTGTTATTATTTTTTATTGTTGTTATTATTATTATTATTGTTGTTGTTATTATTTTTGTTGTTGTTGTTGTTTTTATTATTGTTATTTGAACTTGTTTAAGTTTGAAAAAGCTCGTGTTCAGTTCTGCTCTGTAGACTCTGACTGTGCTGACGATGAGCCGGTGACGGTCTCGTGCTGCTGTTACCCGGACATGGCGCGAGGGTCCAGCTTTCGTGTCGTTGTCGAGCCGCCGTCGCGAGGCCGACCGGGGGAAACGGATCCACCGGCGATAAGCGCGATTTCTCTGCGGGGAAGCGCTGCCGTCATGGCGGCAGCGCTCGCTGTGTGAACCCGTGCAGCAGTGGTTCGATCCGTGTTCATCATGTCTGTACACACACACACACACACACACACACACACACGTGCCGGTGCGTGCGTTTGTTTGCCTGGCAAAGGTCACACCCACCTGTGACCGACATGGGCGGCAACTTCATTCAAACGTTGATGACCCATAATGTCGTCACTTCCTGTTTGTGAATATGAAATCATCAGACGTTCATTAGCTCAGTTTCAAGCCAAATGTAATCTTTATTAGACGTTTCTGTACAAAAAGCACGGAATCACAAGAAAAAAACAAATAATAACATGCATTTATTTACAGCGCGGTCAGAAAATCTGAGAAAAATCAGAGAAAATCAGAGAAAAATCAAAGAATATCTGAGAAAAACAAAATTCATAAAGAAATTCATTCAACATTGTGCTTTAATATACTTTGATGATATATTTCATATTTAACAAAGACGCAGAAACTGTCGTTCACCGAAAAATAAACAAACAAATCATCTGGAACATTTCTACTCAAGGAAACGTGATGCGTTCAGGTGTAGTGATGCGTTTGGGTAACGGACGTGATGTGTTCATGTGACGGACGTGATGCGTTCAGGTGTTGTGATGCGTTTGGGTAACGGACGTGATGTGTTCATGTGACGGACGTGATGCGTTCATGTGACAGACGCGATGCGTTCATGTGACGGACGTGATGCGTTCAGGTGACGGACGTGATGCGTTCATGTGACGGACGTGATGCGTTCAGGTGACGGACGTGATGCGTTTAGGTGTTTTGATGCGTTCAGGTGACAGACGTGAGGCATTCAAGTGGCAGACGGGATGCGTTCAGGTGTCGTGATGTGTTCAGGTGTTGTGATGTGTTCAGGTGTTGTGATGTGTTCAGGTGTCGTGATGCGTTCAGGTGTCGTATTGAGTTCAGGTGTCGTGATGTGTTCAGGTGCAGCCTGTGTCTTCTCTGATTATTTTTGCATAAGATTTTTATTAAAGATGTTTTTTTACAATTTCTTCACAGTTTTTAGAAAAACATTTTCTACGACAGAAATGAAACATGAACGACAGCGCCATCGTTTTCATAAACGTGTGATAAAAATCTGTAATGAATTCTCAAAATTTCAAAATCAAAGTCATTGAATCTGTAAAAATAAAAGTGTTTCCTGTGAATTTCTTTCAAAATTAATGTCAAAATGAATTGACATCATTTCAAGATTCCAAACTTTTTTAATTTTTAAACGTGTTTTTGTCTTAAATTAAATTAAATTAAGTGTAAGATAAGTAACTTTTTTCCGTAAATATGTGATCGTAACATTTTTACTTTGTTGTAAATATATTTATTTACAATTGTTTTAAACTTTAAAAGTTTACCTTTAAATTATTTCTTTAAGAATAACATTTTGTCGTGAATGAGCCGCTCAAACTTCAGGTTCATGACGTCGTATTGTTCTTTCGTAACGCGTGAGAACCTGAGGGAAACAACCATGTGACGCTAAAATCTGCGCAACATAAACCTTCAGCCAATCAGAGGAGTCGGTGTTTGATCGCCAACTGGACGCCACGTGACGCGCGGCGAGGAAACGACGTGTCTGTGAGACGTTTGCATAAGAAACGACAGCATTTGCTCGCAATGAGGACATTAGCACGTTAGCATGTGGACATTAGCACGTTAGCATGTGGACATTCTTCAGTGACTCTTTTAGAAAAAAAAGATGAATATTAACGATGAAGAAACTTCTGAATAAAAGTTTCATGACGAGGATTTTTGTTTGTTCTGAAAACAAAACAATAAAATAAAAATCGTATGTTTCTCTTATTGAAAAAAAGGTTTTGACTGAATTTGTTTCTTATTATTAACGATTTCTTCATTAAGTGCTGGAACAGAAATAGTGCATTAAGAAATAACGATTATACGTTTCACAATATTACACAAACACAAACAAACATGTTGCTTACAAAAAGTTAAATATCGTAAAATCGGAAAAAGATTTTTTTATACAAAAGTGATGAAAGTGGTTTTTTTAACTTCCTGTGACCAAGTCGTGCCGGCATTTCTTTTTTATTTTTACAAAAAAGGGTAACTTCCTCTGCGATGTTTTTTATTATTAACAATAATAATAATAATAATAATGATGATAATAAGAATTAATAATAAGACATTGAGTGTTTACACATTTATCGTTCAGAACTAAATCACAAACTCATTTTTATAAATACACTGAAGAAAAATCGGAGTTTTTTTTGACTAAAAACAAAATAAAAATCTGTTCACGATTTCTCGCAAACAAACAAACAAACGTAACAAACATAACGTTCACGTCGCTCATTCGTTCTTTTCTCGACACAAACGTTAAAAATTATGTCACAAAGGAAAAAAAACGCTCAGACTTCGTCTTTGTTCACGTTTTTTTTTTTTTTTTTTTTTTCCTGGAATTTTTCCAGGATCCAGATCCGTCTCACGGTTTGTTCCACTTCTGGTTCCTGGACTCAGTCCGACTCCAGTTCAGGATCCACCGAGAGATTCTGACGTTTATCGTGATGAGGGACGACATCAAACTTCACCACCAGAGAGCGCAATAAACTGTGACATCAGCACTTTTTGGTTTGTTTTGCTGAGTCATGTTCACTAAAGATGACTTAGCTTCTTTAAAGTGTTGCTAACGTTAGCAACACATTTAACATAATTAGTGTTAGCCACTTAATCGCCTAATGCTAACAGCTCTGTTATCGTTTAAATATGAGTTAAATATAGTCGTTTTGATTCGTCCCAGATCACAACGTAAACAATGACTCAGCAGTTCATTAAAGGAGCAGTCACACAAACACAAACTGCTCCTTTAAATTCCAGGTGTGGTCAGAAGCTTACAGTGGCCCCGCCCCCTTCCTGTCTCACAGAATGGTTTGGTCTCCACACACAAACAAGTGGTTCTGAAGCCCCCCCCACAGTTGCCGCCCCGACCTCTGACCTCTGCAGACATCGGTCTGAAGTGACGTCTGCAGAGTTTTGACCGCCATCAGGATGATGATGTCATCGCCGCGCCAGGACGATGATGTCATCGCCGCGTCAGGACGATGATGTCATCGCAGCGTCAGGATGAAGATCAGGTTGGACGTTGTCGTGGTTGTTCGGGTGGGCGGGGCCAGAGGACTATGGGGTGGAGGGCGGGGACTGGTCCTCACATGGGCGGGACGATGAGTCCGGCCATGGCTGAAAAAATGAAACAAAACACATTTGGAAACATTTACAACATGAAGATCGATAAAGACTTTGATTATTGTTGTTGTTTAATAAAGTTTTTTAATGAAAAAACAAATGATAAAAAAACATTTTTTTCAACAAAAACTATAATGGTTTTAATTTCTGAATAATACATTTTTTTTAAAAATAATAAAAACAGATTAAAATCGTTTTATTGTTTAACAGTAAAACATGAATCAATGTGAATGAGTGAATAAGAAGAAGCAGAAGTTATGGATCAACTTTGACTCATGTCCACTTGAACACCAGGGGGCGCTGCTGACAGGTGAGGGGGGCGGGGAGGGGCGGGTGCTCACCCTGGAGGTTGCTGCCATTGGTGGAGGTGCAGGTGGGGGGCGGGGAGTTCTGAGGCCGCACGACGGGGGCGAAGGCGCTCTTCTGTTTGACTGAAAACCACGAGACACGAGAGAATGAACAAGGGCCTGTGAGGAGGAGCAGGAGGAGGAGCATGAGGAGGAGGAAGAGGAGGAGGAGGAGACGCGACGAGCAGGCACACAGACAGAGGAGGTGAGTGACGATGGAGATGAAGATGGTAAATCGTGCAGGAAGAAGAAGGAGGAGGAGGAGGAGGTGTTTCTGTCTCATGCTCGGAGAACAAACATCTTCATTTGTCAAAGTTGATCCATAACTTTATTTAAACAACAAAACAAACAAATGCAGCCTCTGTGTGTGTATGTGTGTGTGAGCTTAGCCTAGCTTAGCATAATCCTCTAAAACAGCTGTATGGGTCACTGATGATGTCACTGATACTGATGATGTCACTGATACTGATGATGTCACTGTCACTGATGATGTCACTGTCACTGATGATGTCACTGTCACTGATGATGTCACTGATACTGATGATGTCACTGTCACTGATGATGTCACTGATACTGATGGTCACTGTCACTGTCACTGATGATGTCACTGTCACTGATGATGTCACTGATGATGTCACTGATACTGATGATGTCACTGTCACTGATGATGTCACCGTCACAGATGATGTCACACAGTGAGTGACGTAGGCTAGGCTCTTCATGCTAAGCTATGTGACATCACATGTCACATGACCAAACAGTAAGAAGGATGATGATGTCATCGCTGTGTAACCATAGCAACAGTGAAGCTTGTGGGCGGAGCTTCATACGTAAACTTTGCAGGTGAAAATGTTGAACTGTCCCTTTAAGTGTGAGCGATTGAAAATGAAACATGAAAGAATGAATGAGTGAATGAGGAGGTGAACTCACACACACTCTTCACACTGAGGATGTGTGTGTGTGTGTGTGTGTGTGTGTGTGTGTGTGTGTGACTCACTTGCGTAAGCAGAGTTGGCGGTGGATCCGTTCAGGAAGCTCGGGGACCCGGACACGCCCAGGTTGGTCATTCCGGCGCCGTAGCCGTTCATGGTGGAGGTGATGGTGTTGTAGTTGGACTGTTGGGGGGTGGAGCTTGGAGCGTAACCACGAGGAGACACACTGTTAGAGTTACGAGAGTAACCTAAGGAGGAGGAGGAGACACTGAGGTTTACCAGCTGATCATTCATCTGTGCTGTGAGCGCCCCCTGCTGCTGAAACTCAAGTCTGTAAACCACACACACACACAAGAGCTGCTGCTCCTCTGCTGCCTCGTGTGGTCACTTCATGTCACTGAGGTCAATCTGAACGTTGGCTTTCAAACAGTGAAGAGACAAAATAACACATTAGAACTTAGTGATGGAGGCAGCAGTGTGTGTGTGTGTGTGTGTGTGCATACTTCTGTTTCAGTGAGGCGTGATCATGTGACGTCACAAGTTCTGAACTCTGTATAAAATAATCCCAGTTTAAAACCAGGGCAAAGGAAACCTTTCAAAATAAAAGCACACTTCAAACTAAGGACGTGTCACATGATGAGAAAGAACCAATGAGGCGTCACCCTGGTCGGCCTGCGAGGCCTCAGAGATGTTGACGGCGAGCTGACTGCTGAACGAGTTCACGCCCATCATCCCTGAGTGAGGGGCGGAGCTTGCGAGTGACGGCAGCTGGTTGTGACTGCGGGGGACGCTGTAGAGCGCCTCCGTCAGGTCGGCCGCACGCTTCAGGATGATCTCCTGCAGGGGGCGACAGAGAGAGAATCTGTTACCATGGGAACTGAGCTGGTCACATGACAGCGCCACCTGCAGGTCAGTGACACACTCACCTGGTTGTTGTGGGGCATTCCGTACAGCGCCTCCACCAGGTCAGCTGCTCGCTTCAGCAGCACCTCCTGAAACACAGCATTAACACGTTCATCAGTGACAGCATCCACTCATTCACTGTGTGTGTGTGTGTGTGTGTGTGTGTGAGACCCACGAACGCCTCATTCACTCATTCACGGTGTGTGTGTGAGAGACCCACGAACGCCTCATTCACTGTGTGTGTGTGTGAGACCCATGAACGCCTCATTCACTCATTCACCGTGTGTGTGTGTGTGTGTGTGACCCATGAACGCCTCATTCACTCATTCACATGGTGTGGTTGTTAAACATGTGTAAAGGTGTTTGTTTGTATTTAAATCAATAATCTTAGATGAAGGTTAATCTATTGGATTATTTTTACTGATAGAAAACAAATGTGATCATTAATAAAAAAATCAATCATTTCTCTTTTTTCATTTAAAACTTGAACCACAGACTCACGGGTGCGTGTGTGTGTGTGTGTGTGCGTGCATGTGCGTGTGTGCGTGTGTGTGCGTGCGTGTGTGTCCTCTGGCTTCATTAATCTCCATTAGAAAACAGAAGTTGGTTAATGTCTCCTTCGCTCGGCTGCAGCTGCCCATCTCACACACACACACACACGCGCACACACACACACACACACACACACACACACACACAAACGCGCACACACACACACACACACACACGCACAGATGCAAAACAGCATTTAGTGTGTTTGTGTGTCCTGACAGACACACACACTCTTCTCAAGTTAATGATGCCTCCGAGGCCTCGCTGCTGTAGAGCTGCAGAGTGTGCGTGTGTGTGTGTGTGTGTGCGTGCGTGCGTGCGTGCGTGCGTGCGTGCGTGCGTGCGTGCGTGCGTGTGTGTGTGTGTAACTGTCGTCCGATCAGAAATGAAGACTCAATCTGGACATTGATCTGACTCATGAATATTCACACACCATCTACTGTCTCCTTAAACACTGTGTCAATCAATAATCTATAATTCCATCATAATACAGTTCAGGACACACACACACACACACACACACACACACACGTGTTTTGTCTCTTCAGTGTTCAGATTGACGTCACAGAGACACAGAGTGACCACACGAGGCAGCAGAGGACCAGCAGCTGGAATCACTGATTTTCTCTCTGAGGTTTGGTGTCTGCTGGTTCTCAAAGTCTCATCACTAACCTTAACCATCACTAGTTTATAAATAACACTAACCTTAACCATCACTAGTTTATGAATAACACTAACCTTAACCATCACTAGTTTATGAATAACACTAACCTTAACCATCACTAGTTTATGAATAACCTTAACCATCACTAGTTTATGAATAACACTAACCTTAACCATCACTAGTTTATGAATAACCTTAACCATCACTAGTTTATGAATAACACTAACCTTAACCATCACTAGTTTATGAATAACACTAACCTTAACCATCACTAGTTTATGAATAACCTTAACCATCACTAGTTTATGAATAACACTAACCTTAACCATAAGCACAATTCAAACCATAGTCCTAAACTTAACCAGTTGCTCAGAAAGGAAGTTCTGCCTCATTAGGACCAGGTTTTCATCATCATCATCATCATCATCTATATGTATGACTCGTGTGTTGCAGTTAACCCTGGATCGGTCAGGTTTTCTCCTCTGTTTTTCTCTCCGTTTCTCTCTTAATTACAGCGGCGGATCAGTTTGACCCTGGAGGAGGAGGAGGAGGAGGAGGAGGAGGAGGAGGAGCATCAGACACAAGCCTTAACAATGATAAATGACCCTGAGTACAGCAGCACTGAACCACTGTCAAACATGGATGACCAGGAGAAGCAGGAGGAGCAGGAGGAGCAGGAGGAGCAGGAGGTGCAGGAGGAGGAGCAGTTTTTTTCTCATTTTGTCTCATTTTATCCACAAATAAAAGGTTCATTCATTCATTCATCAACAAGGATTCATTTCATAATGCACCTGGCCTTTATTCTAAGCTAAGCTAAAGAAAGCTATGCTAACAGATGCTAAGCTAATTCTGCCTTTCACATTCAATCAACTTCCTGTTTCTTCTCCTGTTGTAACGCTGTTTTACCCACAATCCTCCACTGCACACGTCTCTGTTGAATATGAAAATAGTAATAATAATCAATGGCGACAGAAGCCCCGCCCTCTTTCCTCTGCCGGTGACCCAACAACAACAACAACATGATATTAAGTTAAAACGTGAATTCATTTGAAAATAAAAATAATAAGGAATGAAATTCAAATGTGATTATAGAGGAAGATTGACAGCACTCGTCTGTCTGTCTGTCTGTCTGTCTCTCTGACTCCGCCTCTTCCTGCTCTGCAGGTAAAAACTAAAGACAAGTGACAGAGCAGGTTAGCCGTCACTGCTGGGTCACTTCAGACATGACGACTCGTCCCCTCTGAGGAGACGACTCGTCCCCTCTGAGGAGACGAGTCGTGCCCTCGCCGCCTCGTTCTTTCCTCTGAACACAAACACAATCATTCTCTGACTTTTCTTTGAATAAATAAATATCTAAGATGTGGGGGAGGGGCGGGGAAGGCGAGGGGGCGGCGGCATCAGAGAGGGCAGACATGTTTGCTCACTATTAGTATCAATTTACAAATAAACAGGTTTTCGTGCGACTGGATCTCCGATGTCAGATTTTGATAAATGGTTTCAATTTGGCAGCTGCTTTGGAATGTCAAGCTCCATCTGACGCCGCCGTCGCCACCGCGGCCGCCGCCAATCTGCCTCAGTTAGTGTGAACACAATAATCTCTTCATGCTAACAGAGCGACTGACGCGTGTGTGTGTGTGTGTTTATTCTACACTGATCTTAAAGGAGAAGTCTGTGTTTTTACTAAAACTGAAAATCTTTGTTTATCGTCTCAACTAAACACTCAGTTCATTAAATCTGCGTTAGTTTAAGTCTCTGATCTCTACGTCACATGATCACAGACACACACACACTCACTCACTCACTCTCCCACACCAAAACTCATAGAGAAAATCAGTGATTTTATAAAGACGCGGTCATGTGACGTAGATAAAGACGCGATCATGTGACGTAGATAAAGACGCGATCATGTGACGTAGATAAAGACGATCATGTGACGTAGATAAAGACACGATCATGTGACGTAGATAAAGACACGATCATGTGACGTAGATAAAGACACGATCATGTGACGTAGATAAAGACGCGGTCATGTGACGTAGATAAAGACGCGATCATGTGACGTAGATAAAGACGCGATCATGTGACGTAGATAAAGACGATCATGTGACGTAGATAAAGACACGATCATGTGACGTAGATAAAGACGATCATGTGACGTAGATAAAGACGCGATCATGTGACGTAGATAAAGACGCGGTCATGTGACGTAGATAAAGACGATCATGTGACGTAGACGTAGATAAAGACGCGGTCATGTGACGTAGATAAAGACGCGATCATGTGACGTAGATAAAGACGCGATCATGTGACGTAGATAAAGACGATCATGTGACGTAGATAAAGACACGATCATGTGACGTAGATAAAGACGATCATGTGACGTAGATAAAGACGCGATCATGTGACGTAGATAAAGACGATCATGTGACGTAGATAAAGACACGATCATGTGACGTAGATAAAGACGATCATGTGACGTAGATAAAGACGCGATCATGTGACGTAGATAAAGACGATCATGTGACGTAGATAAAGACGCGATCGTGTGACGTAGATAAAGACGATCATGTGACGTAGACGTAGATAAAGACGCGGTCATGTGACGTAGATAAAGACGCGATCATGTGACGTAGATAAAGACGCGATCATGTGACGTAGATAAAGACGATCATGTGACGTAGATAAAGACACGATCATGTGACGTAGATAAAGACGATCATGTGACGTAGATAAAGACGCGATCATGTGACGTAGATAAAGACGATCATGTGACGTAGATAAAGACACGATCATGTGACGTAGATAAAGACGATCATGTGACGTAGATAAAGACGCGATCATGTGACGTAGATAAAGACGATCATGTGACGTAGATAAAGACGCGATCGTGTGACGTAGATAAAGACGATCATGTGACGTAGACGTAGATAAAGACGCGGTCATGTGACGTAGATAAAGACGCGATCATGTGACGTAGATAAAGACGCGATCATGTGACGTAGATAAAGACGCGGTCATGTGACGTAGATAAAGACGCGATCATGTGACGTAGATAAAGACGCGATCATGTGACGTAGATAAAGACGAGGTCATGTGACGTAGATAAAGACGATCATGTGACGTAGATAAAGACGCGGTCATGTGACGTAGATAAAGACGCGATCATGTGACGTAGATAAAGACGCGATTGTGTTGCGTAGATAAAGACGAGGTCATGTGACGTAGATAAAGACGCGATCATGTGACGTAGATAAAGACGCGGTCATGTGACGTAGATAAAGACGCGATCATGTGACGTAGATAAAGACGAGGTCATGTGACGTAGATAAAGACGATCATGTGACGTAGATAAAGACGCGATCATGTGACGTAGATAAAGACGCGATCATGTGACGTAGATAAAGACGTGATCATGTGACGTAGATAAAGACGAGGTCATGTGACGTAGATAAAGACAATCATGTGACGTAGATAAAGACGCGGTCATGTGACGTAGATAAAGACGCGATCATGTGACGTAGATAAAGACGCGGTCATGTGACGTAGATAAAGACGCGATCATATGACGTAGATAAAGACGCGATTGTGTTGCGTAGATAAAGACGAGGTCATGTGACGTAGATAAAGACGCGATCATGTGACGTAGATAAAGACCGATCATGTGACGTCGTTCCTCTAAACCTTATATTAGAAAGTCTTTGATATAAAGTTAGAATAAAAGCTGTGGCTCAGATTTAAACCGTCACTTTTCAAACATCATGGCTTCACTCACCGTCGCCCTCGCCAGCAGCAGACAGACAGACAGCAGCAGACAGACAGACAGACAGCAGCAGACAGACAGACAGACAAACAGCTGGTCTCTGTCTGACGGATGCTGGCAGGGGGCGGAGTCTGCACTGCCAAGAACCACGAGCAGAACCAACAAATCCAACCTCACTGTGAGTGACAGCTGCACACTTGACCATACCTACACTGACCTCTGACCCCCCCCCCCCCACACACACACACACACACACCACTGACCTTAGGTAACCTCTCAGGGTCTCCAGGGTGACGAGGGATGACCTTCTGTAACCTCTGGAAGCCGTAGTCTATGGTCGGCTCGTTCAAGGCTGAGAGAGAGACAGACAGACAGACAGACAGACAGACAAACAGAGAGAGTTAGACTGGCACACCCACACACACACACAGTGTTGATCTCAGTTATTTATTAAGTGTGATTCCTCTCACTCCT
>NC_081147.1:297689-315189 GCF_958295425.1 Solea solea | reverse complement strand
AAAGATGATTGATGGACTAAAACCAGCTCAGATATTTCAAAGATTAAACTCCACCTCCCCTGAGACTGAAGGTCCGCCCCCACGTACAGGAAGTTAATCAGAGAATAATTATCTCTGAGTGATGAGACGAGAAGAGTGCCTCAAAGAAATAGGTCCCCACCTGAGGAGTGTCGTCCTAAAGTGTCCCCACAGAAACAGCTCATTACTGACGTGAGTTCCCACGACACACAACACACTTCTGACCACGACTATTAAAAGACCACAGTCGCCACGGCAACCAGCACTCAGGTACACAAGTCACCACGGCGACCAGCGCTCAGGTACACAAGTCACCACGGCGACCAGCGCTCAGGTACACAAGTCACCACGGCAACCAGCACTCAGGTACACAAGTCACCACGGTAACCAGCACTCAGGTACACAAGTCACCACGGTAACCAGCACTCAGGTACACAAGTCACCACGGCAACCAGCACTCAGGTACACAAGTCACCACGGCGACCAGCGCTCAGGTACACAAGTCACCACGGCGACCAGCGCTCAGGTACACAAGTCACCACGGCGACCAGCGCTCAGGTACACAAGTCACCACGGCGACCAGCACTCAGGTACACAAGTCACCACGGCGACCAGCGCTCGCCTCAGTTTAGGTTGCATCTCCACTACAAAAAAACGTTCCTACTCGTGGGCGGAGTCATCACTGCACGGCTGCATGAAAGTGCAGTGACTTCGTTTTACACACACACACTCAGTGTGTTATTATGATGTCTTTTGTGTTCCTCTCCCAAGTCTGTCTATGAATCTGACTTCTTCAGCTCAGTTTTTCCCTCCTCCTCCTCCTCCTCCTCCTCCTCCTCCCTTTGATCCCAAATCCCAAAGTGCAGCTTCAGGAGGAGGAGGAGGAGGAGGAGGAGGAGAAGGAGGGTTTAAATTAATGAGTGGAGTCTGACAATATTGACTTTCCTGGGAAAACACAACTTCTCTTAAAATCACTGACTGAAAAAATACTTCAGCACATCCATTTACAGCAACTCCTCACCCTCACGCAGAAACATCACAGTCATCTGGATTATGTAGATTATGATGTAAGAAGGAACATCACAGTCATCTGGATTATGTCTATTATGATGTAAACAGGAACATCACAGTCATCTGGATTATGTCTATTATGATGTAAGCAGGAACATCACAGTCATCTGGATTATGTAGATTATGATGTAAACAGGAACATCACAGTCATCTGGATTATGTAGATTATGATGTAAACAGGAACATCACAGTCATCTGGATAATGTCTATTATGATGTAAGCAGGAACATCACAGTCATCTGGATTATGTAGATTATGATGTAAGCAGGAACATCACAGTCATCTGGATTATGTAGATTATGATGTAAACAGGAACATCACAGTCATCTGGATAATGTCTATTATGATGTAAGCAGGAACATCACAGTCATCTGGATTATGTCTATTATGATGTAAGAAGGAACATCACAGTCATCTGGATTATGTAGATTATAATGTAAGCAGGAACTTCACAGTCATCTGGATTATGTCTATTATGATGTAAGAAGGAACATCACAGTCATCTGGATTATGTCTATTATGATGTAAGCAGGAACATCACAGTCATCTGGATTATGTAGATTATAATGTAAACAGGAACATCACAGTCATCTGGATTATGTAGATTATAATGTAAACAGGAACATCACAGTCATCTGGATTATGTCTATTATGATGTAAGCAGGAACATCACAGTCATCTGGATTATGTAGATTATAATGTAAACAGGAACATCACAGTCATCTGGATTATGTAGATTATAATGTAAGCAGGAACTTCACAGTCATCTGGATTATGTCTATTATGATGTAAGAAGGAACATCACAGTCATCTGGATTATGTCTATTATGATGTAAGAAGGAACATCACAGTCATCTGGATTATGTCTATTATGATGTAAGCAGGAACATCACAATCATCTGGATTATGTCTATTATGATGTAAGAAGGAACATCACAGTCATCTGGATTATGTAGATTATGATGTAAGAAGGAACATCACAGTCATCTGGATTATGTCTATTATGATGTAAACAGGAACATCACAGTCATCTGGATTATGTCTATTATGATGTAAGCAGGAACATCACAGTCATCTGGATTATGTAGATTATGATGTAAACAGGAACATCACAGTCATCTGGATTATGTAGATTATGATGTAAACAGGAACATCACAGTCATCTGGATAATGTCTATTATGATGTAAGCAGGAACATCACAGTCATCTGGATTATGTAGATTATGATGTAAGCAGGAACATCACAGTCATCTGGATTATGTAGATTATGATGTAAACAGGAACATCACAGTCATCTGGATAATGTCTATTATGATGTAAGCAGGAACATCACAGTCATCTGGATTATGTCTATTATGATGTAAGAAGGAACATCACAGTCATCTGGATTATGTAGATTATAATGTAAGCAGGAACTTCACAGTCATCTGGATTATGTCTATTATGATGTAAGAAGGAACATCACAGTCATCTGGATTATGTCTATTATGATGTAAGCAGGAACATCACAGTCATCTGGATTATGTAGATTATAATGTAAACAGGAACATCACAGTCATCTGGATTATGTAGATTATAATGTAAACAGGAACATCACAGTCATCTGGATTATGTCTATTATGATGTAAGCAGGAACATCACAGTCATCTGGATTATGTAGATTATAATGTAAACAGGAACATCACAGTCATCTGGATTATGTAGATTATAATGTAAGCAGGAACTTCACAGTCATCTGGATTATGTCTATTATGATGTAAGAAGGAACATCACAGTCATCTGGATTATGTCTATTATGATGTAAGAAGGAACATCACAGTCATCTGGATTATGTCTATTATGATGTAAGCAGGAACATCACAATCATCTGGATTATGTCTATTATGATGTAAGAAGGAACATCACAGTCATCTGGATTATGTAGATTATGATGTAAGCAGGAACATCACAGTCATCTGGATTATGTAGATTATGATGTAAACAGGAACATCACAGTCATCTGGATTATGTCTATTATGATGTAAGAAGGAACATCACAGTCATCTGGATTATGTCTATTATGATGTAAGCAGGAACATCACAGTCATCTGGATTATGTAGATTATAATGTAAGCAGGAACATCACAGTCATCTGGATTATGTAGATTATGATGTAAACAGGAACATCACAGTCATCTGGATTAAGTAGATTATGATGTAAACAGGAACATCACAGTCATCTGGATTATGTAGATTATGATGTAAGAAGGAACATCACAGTCATCTGGATTATGTCTATTATGATGTAAGCAGGAACATCACAGTCATCTGGATTATGTAGATTATAATGTAAGCAGGAACATCACAGTCATCTGGATTATGTCTATTATGATGTAAACAGGAACATCACAGTCATCTGGATTATGTCTATTATGATGTAAGAAGGAACATCACAGTCATCTGGATTATGTCTATTATGATGTAAGCAGGAACATCACAGTCATCTGGATTATGTAGATTATAATGTAAGCAGGAACATCACAGTCATCTGGATTATGTAGATTATGATGTAAACAGGAACATCACAGTCATCTGGATTAAGTAGATTATGATGTAAACAGGAACATCACAGTCATCTGGATTATGTAGATTATGATGTAAGAAGGAACATCACAGTCATCTGGATTATGTCTATTATGATGTAAGCAGGAACATCACAGTCATCTGGATTATGTAGATTATAATGTAAGCAGGAACATCACAGTCATCTGGATTATGTAGATTATGATGTAAACAGGAACATCACAGTCATCTGGATTAAGTAGATTATGATGTAAACAGGAACATCACAGTCATCTGGATTATGTAGATTATGATGTAAACTGTGATGCGTTCACTTGCCCTCGTTTCTTTGAGCGTCTGCTTCTTTAAAGTCAGGACAACAGTTTTATTCACTTGCTCGTCTCGTGTCATAATCTGTAAATGTGATCTCAGATTAGCATCGCAAAAGCCGTCGCCGACGACGACCGTCCATTGTGAGGAGAAGAAACACCTCCCAGTCCTGGAGGCGGGACAGGGAGACGAAGAGGAGGAGACGTGCGCGACAAAAGAGGAAGAAGGCGTCGGCCTGTGATGAAGAACGTTGAACGTCGTGACATTTTCTTATCGCACTAAACAGAGCACATGTGACCTTTGAGCTACTTTGAATGACATCTGGATATTCTGACGGAATAATGTGAGGACAGATAAGACAGTGGACAAAGAGTCTGAAGGACGAGCTGAGGACGGGATGCGTGTGGACTTCACTTACATCACAAAGAACAAACTCAGAGCAAAGACAAGTCACATGACATCAGATCTGCTGTCACAGACAGCCTGGGATCAAACCCCCAACCTTCTCTTTGACAGACAGCCCGCTCTACCACTGAACCACAGCCGTCCAGGATCATCTGACACACACACACACAAACTCTCTCTGTTGCCATGGTAACTCACCGGTGTAGACGAAGCGCCCCGGCGCTCCTTTGCAGAACTGTTTGGACTTGTAGGACAGCGTGACCTCTACGACCCCGGGGATGTGACGAGGAGGCGTCTGGACCCTGATGGCATGAGGAGTGATCAGCTGGAGGAAAAGAACATAAACAACAACATGAACTACAACATGATCATGCCCCTCCCCCTCCCTGATGCCCCTCCCCCTTCCGAACACCTGTTTCTAACTATCCAAGCCCAGTGAGAAACAGAGAAAACAGCCTGTTTTAAAGTCGTGGTATTGTCAAAGCCACGCCCACATTTACATACGTCACAAATCACCCTCGTCTTCATTTTTTAAAATGTTTTAACATGAGAGTGAATGAGAGCTTTGAGCAGAACTCTCTGTGCTTTTAAAACTGTAACACGCAGGGTTAGACGACAACCAGAGCAACGTCTTGATGTAGAAACTGTCAGTGTCTGTGTCAGTGTCAGTGTCTGTGGTCAGTGTCAGTGTCAGTGTCTGTGGTCAGTGTCTGTGGTCAGTGCCTGTGGTCAGTGTCAGTGTCTGTGGTCAGTGTCTGTCAATGTTTGTGTCAGTGTCAGTGGTCTGTGTCTGTGTCTGTGGTTGTCGTCAGTGTCTGTGGTCAGTGTCAGTGTCAATGTCAATGTTTGTGTCAGTGTCAGTGTCAGTGTCAGTGTCAGTGTCAGTGTCTGTGGTCAGTGTCTATGTCAATGTTTGTGTCAGTGTCTGTGGTCTGTGTCTGTGTATGTGTATGTGTATGTGTATGTGTCTGTGTCTGTGGTCAGTGTCAGTCTGTGTCAGTGGTCAGTGTCTATGTCAATGTTTGTGTCAGTGTCAGTGTCAGTGTGTATGGTCAGTGTCACTGTCACTGGTCAGTGTCAGTGGTCTGTGTCTGTTTGTGTCTGCGTCTGTGTCTGTGTCAGTGGTCAGTGTCTGCGTCTGTGTCTGTGTCTGTGTCAGTTTCTCACCTCGCTCCAAACCAACATGGTTCCGAAGACGACCTGCAGTCCGTCAAAGAAATTGTCCCCGATGAGAATGACAGTGGCTCCTCCGGTCGTCCAGCCTTCACTGGGACTGATGGCTTTGATGCAGGGCGTGGCTGCTTCATAACACAGAGAGGAAACATGAGAGGAAACATGAGAGGACACATGAGAGGAAACATGAGAGGAAACATGAGAGGACACATGAGAGGACACATGAGAGGAAACATGAGAGGACACATGAGAGGAAACATGAGAGGAAACATGAGAGGACACATGAGAGGAAACATGAGAGGACACATGAGAGGACACATGAGGGGACACATGAGAGGACACATGAGAGGACACATGAGAGGAAACATGAGAGGACACATGAGAGGAAACATGAGAGGAAACATGAGAGGACACATGAGAGGAAACATGAGAGGACACATGAGAGGACACATGAGAGGACACATGAGAGGAAACATGAGAGGACACATGAGAGGACACATGAGAGGAAACATGAGAGGACACATGAGGACACATGAGAGGACACATGAGAGGACACATGAGAGTAACATAGTTTGTGATTCTAATGATTCAGTTTCACCCAAAACAACTGCTTTAAGTCACTAGTTTGCGTTGTGTAGAAAACCATGTCACCGCAGTTTCACACAGACATGCTGTAGTGACTCCGCCCACACAGAGGAGGAGCTATGAAGTCATGGACATGACAACATGACTGAAACTAAAGTGGGTCAAATCTATGTAAACATCAGTTTGGCGTCTGAATGAGCTGAAGAATGAGAAAGGAAACAGGAAGTGATGAGGGTGAAAACACACACACACACACACACACACTGATCAATAAGCAGCTCCATATAAACAGAGTCTCCTCTTGGACGAGACAGTTGTGGACAGAGACAGAGACAGAGACAGAGTCGATGTCTTCACACGCTTACAACTTTTTACCAGAAACAGCAGCTGTTTTTACTGTGAGAGAAGATATGCAATAATAATAATATCATGTGGAATAATAATATATAATGTGTTATAATAATGATATCATGTGTAATAACAATAAAATAATATCACGTGTAATAATAATAATAATAATAATATCATGTGTAATAATAATAATATCATGTGTAATAACAATAATATCATGTGTAATAATAATATATCATGTGTAATAACAATAATATCATGTGTAATAATAATAATAATATCATGTGTAATAATAATAATAATATCAAGTGTAATGATAATAATAATAATATCATGTGTAATAATAATATATCATGTGTAATAACAATAATATCATGTGTAATAATAATAATAATATCATGTGTAATGATAATAATAATAATATCATGTGTAATAATAATATATCATGTGTAATAACAATAATATCATGTGTAATAATAATAATAATATCATGTGTAATAATAATAAAATAATATCACGTGTAATAATAATGATATCATGTGTAATAATAATAATATCATGTGTAATAATAATAATATCAATAATATCATGTGTAATAATAATATATCATGTGTAATATAATAATATCATGTGTAATAATAATAATATCATGTGCAATAATAATATATCATGTGTAATAACAATAATATCACGTGCGATAATAATATATCATGTGTAATAATAATATATCATGTGTAATAACAATATAATAATGATATCACGTGTAATAATAAAGTTTACAAAAAGAACATAAACATAGATGTTGTTTACTTTTATATTAACTCTATATTAATTAATTAATTAATTAATTGATTAATTAATTAAGGACATCCTTTAGTCTTTGTTTGAACTGAAGATCGTTCCAGAAGAGAGAACACACACACACACACACACACAGATGAAAGAAAAGTGTGGAGTCTGAGGAGTTGATTCATTTTCCTCTTTTGTTGCAGCACTATGTGTATGTGTGTGTGTGTGTGTGTGTGTGCGTGTGTGTGTGCGTGTGTGTGTGCGTGTGTGTGTGCGTGTCTCCTGCAGGACACCGTACATGAATGTTTAAAGTGCTGACTGTCGAAGTTTCACAGGTGAAAAAATGTCTCAGCACATCTGTGTCAGGGAGCGTTAGTTTTCTCCCTCTGGACGCAGCAGACAGGTGGAGACACAGGAGGTCAGCTGACACTGCTGTGCCTTTGATCAACAACCTCCACCCGTCTGCTCCTGCAAGTAGGTTAAACCAAAGCACACAGCTCCATCAGCAGCAGCTCCTGGAGGAGCCTGCAGAGGGAGCCGTCTGTGAGAGGACACACACACACACACACACACACAGTCTTTTAGAGTTTGTTTCACGCTTTAGTCCGTCCCAGAGGGGTGGAGACTGTGTGAGAGGACTGAGACGTCTGGAAGTCCACACAAACCATTTTTCACCTCAGAGATATTAGTGGATGACCTGATAACGTAAGCTCCACCCACCTGGGATTTCAAGTAGGTTAAAAGAAGCGAACACATGGCGCCGTCGCTCCTGGAAACGTCTCAAACTTTTAACAGAAAGCGCAGAGTGAGAGAGGACGACGCCACCGTGGCGTTTGATGTTTGACGGACAGTTTTTCTCTACTGAACGTCCCAGACGGGTGGTGATTACTAAAATGGTGAGAAGTGAAAGCTGATTTTCTTTCACTCAACTTTTGCTGCAGTGTTTTACAAGGTGATGAGGTAAGCTCCACCCGTCTACTGCATCAGGGAGGCTAAAACAAGCAGAGAAACATGTGTTTAACTCCACCCGTCTGGTGCTTTAAGTAGGACAGAACAAACTCAAAGTTTGAACAATATTCATCAAACGAGGTGAGTTTGTTTTGCTCAGCTGCAGGTGCCAGGTGGGTGGAGCTTTCCTCACAGTTAGCTCATCAACACTCAACAAAACCTAGTACTGGTCTGGTTAAGCTCCGCCCTTCTGGCACTTCAGGTCATTGCTCTGGAGGCGGCGAAGCGAGTAAGAGGCGGAGTTTTATGCCCGCGTCCAGTTTATTCTCCTAGGATGCGTTTGATTTGGTCACCACAGACACGAAGCGTCTTACCTTCAGACGGGTCCAGGCGTCGGGCGCGGCGGCCATGTTTGGAGTTGTTGTGGACGAACATGTTGTCTGACACGGCGAGAACGTGTCCGTCCACGTTTACTGTGGTGGACACGACCACCTGTGGACACACAAACACACGTTTGTGTTTCCTCTTATGTTGTGTGTCTCTGTGTGTGTGTGTGTGTGTGTGTGTGTGTGTGTTACCTGGAACCTCCTCATGTCTCGAGGATTTCCTGCGTTCTTCAAACAGTTCTGGTTACATTTGAGGAAAAACTTGAGGAAGAATCTGGAAAACAAAGTCACATGATCAGGATTCACTTCACTTCACCAAAATAAAAGCTTTTCCATCAGAAATCATGTACAACAATAATCTATGTTTTACGTTTTGTGTGTGTGTGTGTGTGTGTGTGTGTGTGTGTGTGTGTGATGACAGGTTCAGAGGAAGATTCTTACTGAACGTTTGACTGAATTATCTATCTATAAAGTTAACCATCTATCTATTGGACACACTGCCCCAACACACTAAGGTCATGATGTCATAAGGTCATGATGTCATAAGGTCATGATGTCATGATGTCATGAGGTCAGTATCAGTATTTGTTTTCCCAAACAACTCTAATTCTGCTGAGTCATAGTAACACACAAACCAACAATGACTCAAAATACACACACGCAGCACGGTCATAATAAATGCTACAGTTTTTAAATATTGAAAAATATGACTGAGGCCACACCCCCTCCTCTATTCCCCACCTCCTCTCCTCCTGCCTCTCATCAACACTTCCTGAGTTATGACGTCTCATTCGGAGCCAGTTTTCCCGCTCCTCCCTGCTCCCTCCTCCCTCCTCCTCGCTGAGTTACGGTGATGTCACAGTGGCGGTGGAGTATTGATCAGGAGCAGAGGAGGCGGAGGGGTCAGAAAGGATGACCACTTTAATGCATTTCCCTCCACCGTGTAATCTGTGCTTATCCATCTCTGGCACCATAAGCCCCTCCCCCCCACCCCGATGGAGCACTTCCTCTTTAATTGTCACATTAACACAATAATAATGTGAGGAGTTAACCAGCAGCGAGGTCACACACACACACACACACACACACACACACACACACACATCACAGACATGTCACATTAACCAGAGGATAACCTCTGTTTTACACACACACACACACACACACACACACTTGTGTTTCATTCATAGACATCATACATTCTCTAGCCACGTCACCTTTAAAGAGGTCCTCTATCACTTATACGATAGTTACGCTAGTTACTGACATATACGTGAGTTACGTTAGTTACTGACTTATACGTGAGTTACGTTAGTTACTGACTTATACGTGAGTTACGTTAGTTACTGACATATACTTGAGTTACGTTAGTTACTGACTTATACGTGAGTTACGTTAGTTACTGACATATACGTGAGTTACGTTAGTTACTGACTTATACGTGAGTTACGTTAGTTACTGACATATACGTGAGTTACGTTAGTTACTGACATATACTTGAGTTACGTTAGTTACTGACTTATACGTGAGTTACGTTAGTTACTGACATATACGTGAGTTACGTTAGTTACTGACTTATACGTGAGTTACGTTAGTTACTGACATATACGTGAGTTACGTTAGTTACTGACTTATACGTGAGTTACGTTAGTTACTGACATATACGTGAGTTACGTTAGTTACTGACTTATACGTGAGTTACGTTAGTTACTGACATATACGCGAGTTACGTTAGTTACTGACATATACGTGAGTTACGTTAGTTACTGACTTATACGTGAGTTATGTTAGTTACTGACTTATACGTGAGTTACGTTAGTTACTGACTTATACGTGAGTTACGTTAGTTGCTGACATATACGTGATTTACGTTAGTTGCTGACTTATACGTGAGTTACGTTAGTTGCTGACATATACGTGAGTTACGTTAGTTGCTGACATATACGTGAGTTACGTTAGTTGCTGACATATACGTGAGTTACGTTAGTTGCTGACATATACGTGAGTTACGTTAGTTGCTGACTTATACGTGAGTTACGTTAGTTACTGACATATACGTGAATTACGTTAGTTGCTGACTTATACGTGAGTTACGTTAGTTACTGACTTATACGTGAGTTACGTTAGTTACTGACTTATACGTGAGTTACGTTAGTTACTGACATATACGTGAGTTACGTTAGTTACTTACATATACGTGAGTTACGTTAGTTACTGACATATACGTGAGTGACGTTAGTTACTGACATATACGTGAGTTACGTTAGTTACTTACATATATGTGAGTTATGTTAGTTACTGACTTATACGTGAGTTACGTTAGTTACTGACTTATACGTGAGTTACGTTAGTTACTGACATATACGTGAGTTACGTTAGTTACTTACATATACGTGAGTTATGTTAGTTACTTACATATACGTGAGTTATGTTAGTTACTGACATATATTAACTTGTTTTCATGATCAAGTTTAGATTTAAACCTGATCTTCGGGGTGGAGTGGCTCAGTGGTTAAGACCGGTACCCTGTGTGCGAAAGACATCATGGTCGCAATGGTCGCAAGTTCGACTCCACCCCTGGCTGATTGTACTCAATTCCATTATAAGTCGCTTTGGATAACTGCTAAATGACATGAAATGTAATGATCAAAAACCTCCTCGTCACTGAAAACAAGCCGATGTAAATATCTCCTCACTGACGCTCTCGTCAGCCGCGCTGTTTCAGACCAAAATCACACCCCCAGAACAAGGACTGTGTTGTGATTGGCCAGCCAACGAGAGCTTTCCCACTGTCCTGTGATTGGCCAGGTACCTGGAAGTGACATCATTAGCTCGTCAGCTCTCAGATACGCAGTTCCCCCTCTGGCAAGATGGATGCTCTGCATCTCAGCAGCTACAACCAAAGTAGTTCTTCTTCTTCTTCTGCAGTTGAATGTACGCAACCGGATGTGCCCTGACTAGGAGGCGCTGCTGTTCAGAGGAGTGGTGAAATTCGTGTGACGTTATCAGTCAACGGAAGTGCCGTTCCGCTTCATAGAGCTCAGTAAAACAATCAAACCTGCGCTCTCAGCAGTGACTGAACTGACTGTTATGGACTTCTAGGGCTTCATAAACGAGGTCATGATGCAGATACACACAAACACAGCGTTAATTGGCACTTATTCCAGTGGTTAGGGTTAGGGTTCCCCGCAAGGGCCTTCTACGCCTTAAAAAATGGAAAATTTAATTTAATACAATACATTTAATAAATTTTCTCTCATCATTGTTCTAAAGTTAAGGCTTTCTGACTGAGAGATTGCCGCAGCTGTGTCCCCTCGCTTTGGTACTGACCATAGAGAAAGGACTTCTTTCGGAGCTCAAGTCAGAGGACACACTTTATGACGCTGCCATCACCCACTTCACAAGGAAAGACTGACGAATGGATTTGGTTTTCATGTAAGGTAGGCCTATGTTGTAAGGTAGGCCTATGTTATAAGGTAGGTCTATGTTGTAAGGTAGGTCTATGTTGTAAGGTAGGCCTATGTTGTAAGGTAGGTCTATGTTGTAAGAAAGGCCTATGTTGTAAGGTAGGTCTATGTTGTAAGGTAGGCCTATGTTATAAGGTAGATCTATGTTATAAGGTAGGTCTATGTTGTAAGGTAGGCCTATGTTGTAAGGTAGGTCTATGTTATAAGGTAGGCCTATGTTATAAGGTAGGTCTATGTTGTAAGAAAGGCCTATGTTGTAAGGTAGGTCTATGTTGTAAGGTAGGCCTATGTTATAAGGTAGATCTATGTTATAAGGTAGGTCTATGTTGTAAGGTAGACCTATGTTGTAAGGTAGGCCTATGTTGTAAGGTAGGTCTATGTTATAAGGTAGGTCTATGTTGTAATGTAGACCTATGTTGTAAGGTAGGTCTATGTTGTAAGGTAGGCCTATGTTGTAAGGTAGGTCTATGTTGTAAGGTAGGCCTATGTTGTAAGGTAGGTCTATGTTGTAAGGTAGGCCTATGTTGTAAGGTAGATCTATGTTGTAAGGTAGGTCTATGTTGTAAGGTAGATCTATGTTGTAAGGTAGGCCTATGTTGTAAGGTAGGTCTATGTTGTAAGGTAGGTCTATGTTGTAAGGTAGATCTATGTTGTAAGGTAGGTCTATGTTGTAAGGTAGGTCTATGTTGTAAGACACATCAAGGGCTTGAGTTTGTTTATAAACGTGCTGGGGACAATAACCATAGCTTAAGTGTGGTTTGAAAAGTGCTGGGTTTTTATTACAGTATGCACTGTATTACAGTGTATTGAGTGGCTCCGACACTCCTATAAAAGGAAAAATAACACATACACATACAAAAAACATGCACACCGCACTTCAGTGTCTTAAAGAACAGTCTTTGTTTTACCAGCTTGTGCAGTTGAAATTGTATTAAAGTTTGAGGACGCTCATGAATTTATTTGTCAATGTGTTGTTTGTTGTGTGCCGTGATTTCATAGCGCTGTCCATGGTGATGAAATGAGCCTCGGTGTCAGCAGCGTCACAGGGTGACCTCATTTTATATTTCCAGATTTTGGCTATGTTTGCACTGAGTATGTTTCTTTAATTTCAGTCTCCACTTTTATTTTACAGTTGCAGTTGTTTAACGCTTTTTATTCACAGTAATGTTGCTTTTATTCCGCGGTTATTTATTTTCTCATTAATGATGGCTGAGGTGAAGATCCAGCTGTAGTGCTCACGGTTCACCACTGATTAATTAAAACCCTAGAACCAGGTCTTAACCCTGAAAAAGACCTTTAAAACTGTGTGTGTGAAAACTGATCTGTTCAATGTAACAGTGACACACGCACACACACACACGCGCGCGCGCACAGACATCTACCTGACAGAGGAGGCGTGGCATCAAACCAGCTTCACCCGGGAAATTTGGAAGGGGGGTGGGGGGGATCACTGAGACACTGTGTGTGTGTGTGTGTGTGTGTGTGTAGATGATGTCACCCTCAACCACACCCAGTGCACTATGGGAAGCAATTATGTTGAGCTCGGATTACAAGGCCCTGATGAACACACACACACACACACACACAGACACACAGACACACACACACACACACACACACACACACACACACACACTCCCTGGAGTCTCTCTCTTATTACGTTAGACCAGAAAAGAAGAAGAAAAATCAATATTTCAGCAGGAGTATTTTTAAACGCTTTGATTCTCTCTCTGTGAAGAGTCGCCACACACCTAACCACCTAACCCTAACCAGCTAAGCCTAACAAGCTAACACCTAACCAGCTAACCCTAACCAGCTGACACTAACCAGCTGACACCTAACCAGCTAACACCGAACCAGCTAAGCCTAACCAGCTGACACCTAACCAGCTAATCCTAACCAGCTGACACCTAACCAGCTAACACCTAACCAGCTAATACTAACCAGCTGACACCTAACCAGCTAATCCTAACCAGCTGACACCTAACCAGCTAACACCTAACCAGCTAATCCTAACCAGCTGACACCTAACCAGCTAACACCTAACCAGCTGACACCTAACCAGCTAATCCTAACCAGCTGACACCTAACCAGCTAACACCTAACCAGCTGACACCTAACCAGCTAATCCTAACCAGCTGACACCTAACCAGCTAACACCTAACCAGCTAACCCTAACCAACCGACACCTAACCAGCTGACACCTAACCAGCTAACCCTAACCAGCGAACACCTAACCAGCTGACACT
Organism: Solea solea; assembly: GCF_958295425.1. Taxonomy (NCBI): domain Eukaryota; kingdom Metazoa; phylum Chordata; class Actinopteri; order Pleuronectiformes; family Soleidae; genus Solea; species Solea solea. Next base: position 300,876 of record NC_081147.1, on the reverse strand, counting down.
TTACCAGGTGACTGCCTGGTGAGTCCAGGTCCAGCACCACACTGAGGCCATGACCTCATGTGTTCATTGACAACTAACAAAAACACAAGAGCAGAGGACAGAAGAAGAAGAAGGGAAGAGAGGAAGAGGAGGAGATTGGGGGGCGGGGCCTCATTAGGTCAGTGAAGTCTAATATTGACTGACACACACACACATCACATTTACAGGAACATGTACAATCACACTCAATATTTAATGAGGCAATAAAACACACACACACACACAGTGACATGGAGCTCTGTTGATGCTATGACTTCTGGGAGGTGATGACATCAGAGCAGAGGTGATGACATCACCGTTCATTCAGCGTGACATGTTAGATTTATAGCTGTCTATGGACTTTGGTGTGGGAGAGTGAGGGTTTCCTGTGTGAGATAAAGACGTTGATGTTGTTTAAAACTTAAACTGACGTAGATATTGTTTTGTATTAAGAGCTTGTTATTATTACACACACACACACACACACACAGAGAAAATCAGTGATTTTAACAGCACACACACACACACAGAAAATCAGTGATTTGAACAGCACACACACACACACACACACACACACACAGAAAATCAGTGATTTTAACAGCACACACACACACAGAAAATCAGTGATTTGAACAGCACACACACACACACACACACACACACACAGAAAATCAGTGATTTTAACAGCACACACACACACACACACACACACACAGAGACAATCAGTGATTTGAACAGCACACACACACACACACACACACACACACAGAAAATCAGTGATTTTAACAGCACACACACACACACACACACACACAGAGAAAATCAGTGATTTTAACAGCACACACACACACACACACACACAGAGACAATCAGTGATTTGAACAGCACACACACACACACACACACACACACACACAGAAAATCAGTGATTTTAACAGCACACACACACACACACACACAGAGAAAATCAGTGATTTTAACAGCACACACACACACACACACACAGAAAATCAGTGATTTGAACAGCACGCACACACACACACACACACACACACACACAGGAGTTGTTGATCCACTGCTGTTGTGTGATGGAGTGAATGTGTTATTTTGTCACTGCTTGGTTCAGATTGACCTCAGTGAAACAAAGTGACCACACGAGGCAGCAGAGGAGCAGCAGAGTGGGGGAGTGTGAAGAAGCTGGTTTCTTCATTCAACTTTATTTATTACTGTGCTGTGCTTTAAGAGATCAACATTAGCATTAGCATTGTTATCTCACTCATGAGTTAATATTCCACACACTGAGCTCACTGACCAGCTCTTTGATTAACATTCACACTGACACTGTGATGCATCAACAGTCCTGAGTTACTGACGCGCAATTACACAAGAAGACGTTCTAATCATCGCCTGAGGCCGCCCACTAACCACTTCATCTTCACTCTTCATCTGCTCATGTTCAGCAAACACAGTCAGGTCACATGTCACATGTCAGTGATGTCACAGGAAACACAGTCAGGTCACATGTCACATGTCAGTGATGTCACAGGAAACACAGTCAGGTCACATGACACATGTCAGTGATGTCACAGGAAACACAGTCAGGTCACATGTCACATGTCAGTGATGTCACAGGAAACACAGTCAGGTCACATGACACATGTCAGTGATGTCACAGGAAACACAGTCAGGTCACATGACACATGTCAGTGATGTCACAGGAAACACAGTCAGGTCACATGTCAGTGATGTCACAGGAAACACAGTCAGGTCACATGTCAGTGATGTCACAGGAAACAGAGTCAGGTCACATGACACATGTCAGTGATGTCACAGGTCACATGACACATGTCAGTGTTCTGCTAAACCAGGACTGTACCAATGAAATACTCACAACACTTTCATCTGGTTCACGACTGATGGACAGAGACAAAGAGGACATGTGGATGGTTTGTGTGATGCTAACATCGTGCTAACAGGTTTGTGTGAGGCTAACATCGTGCTAACAGGTTTGTGTGATGCTAACATCGCGCTAACAGGTTTGTGTGATGCTAACCACACGCTAACAGGTTTGTGTGATGCTAACATCGTGCTAACAGGTTTGTGTGATGCTAACATCCCGCTAACAGGTTTGTGTGATGCTAACATCGCGCTAACAGGTTTGTGTGATGCTAAGCACACGCTAACAGGTGTGTGATGCTAACATCCCGCTAACAGGTTTGTGTGATGCTAACATCGCGCTAACAGCGAGGTTGTTGGTTCATTGGTCACATCTGTGTATTACTCTCTGAAGAATAAAGATGGTGGAACTTGCCATTATTTGCCACTAACAGGGGAGTGGTTAGCTTAGCAATAGCCTCAGGAGAGTAGTTTGCTTTGAATTAGCTTCAGTTGCATTTTTAGTTTGGCATTAACTCCAAAACAGAATTTAGCTTAGCAATAGCTTCAGGAAAGTAGGAAGTTTAGCATTAGGTCCAGGAGCGTGTTTAGCATAGCATTAGCTTCAGGAGAGTGTAAACACAAATCATTCCAAAATGGCCGCCATGATAATCTGCTGTCCACATACTGTGGTGTGTTTATGTTTTTATTTAGATTGAAACATGAAACATTGGCTTGATTTACATGTGATCATCATGATTTTACTGATTTAGAATCAACGATTGTTTCTGTGATTCAACACGTTTATGGTTTAAGAGCTGATGAAGAGTAAGTGGTGTTTGAGTAGTTAGAGATAAATGTTTAACTATTGATGAGGCATAGAACACACACACACACACACACACACACACACACACACACTGATGCTGCTGATAAAGAGCAATAATGATGCAAGCGTTACAAACTAAATGTAATTTACAATATTTTGCTAATAAGTCAACACCAGACACACACACGCAGTCACGCACACAGACACACACACTCACACAGACACACACAGACACACACGGACACTCACTCACTTACACACACACAGACAGACACACACACACTGACTCAGACACACACTGGTGTAAACGTGTTTGTTGTCCTGCTGACTCTCGCTGCAGTCTCAGGTTTAAAGTCTCTCCTCCATCTGTTTTTCGGCGCTCGGCTCGCTCGGCTGCTCTGGGATCAGCTTCAGTAACGAGGTGAAACCAGATGAACCATCTGCTCTGACCTTGAGCCGGACAGT
>NC_081147.1:245189-292689 GCF_958295425.1 Solea solea | reverse complement strand
CATCCCATAATAAAGTCAGAGGAAATATGTCTTAAGATGCTTCACACACACACACACACACACACACACACACACACACACACACGATGCTGGTGGTCAGGAGGAAAATCAATACGTCCATCCCAACTGCAGACACGAGGGCAGAGAGGATTCTGGGTAAATCGTGTCCTAAAAGCAACCAAAGGGAACGAAACTGACCTGAGCTACACACACACACACACACACACACACACACACACACAGATTTAAGTGTCCAACACAACATCTGTTTAAATGTGTGTGTGAGTCATTAGCCACCATGTTAGCTCCTGTTAGCCGTCTCATCTCCAGCTCAAAGAGAATTAATAAATAGACTTTATTCCTCAGAAACATCCAAAACGATGGTGTTGTGTGTGTGTGTGTGTGTGTGTGTGTGTCTGCGTATGAGATTGTGTGTGTGTGTGTGTGTGTGGGGGGGGGGGGGGGGGTGGGCAGCAGAAGAAAATCTCCAATTCATTGAGATCAAGTCAATAACACTGTAATATTTATGAAGGCTGGAAGCCAGGACGCCCTAAACCCAAACTCCTGCAATCCTGAATTATAAAGTGCTATTGATCTGTGTGTGTGTGTGTCTGCGTATGAGATTGTGTGTGTGTGTGTGTGTGTGTGTGTGTGTCTGCGTATGAGATTGTGTGTGTGTGTGTCTGCGTATGAGACACACACACTGTGTGTGTGAGTGGCAGGCTGCAGCTCAGCTGCTCAATTGTTTTCACACTTTCAAAGCAAAAAAACGTGGAGCTGCATTTTGTAGAGCAAAGAAAGTCATGTGACCTGTGACATCATCACACTGACCTGTGACATCATCACACTGACCTGTGACCTGTGACATCATCACACTGACCTGTGACATCATCACACTGACCTGTGATGACCTGTGACATCATCACACTGACCTGTGATGACCTGTGACATCATCACACTGACCTGTGACATCATCACACTGACCTGTGACATCATCACACTGACCTGTGATGATGTCACAGGTCAGTGTGATGACCTGTGACATCATCACACTGACCTGTGACCTGTGACATCATCACACTGACCTGTGATGACCTGTGACATCATCACACTGACCTGTGATGACCTGTGACATCATCACACTGACCTGTGATGACCTGTGACATCATCACACTGACCTGTGATGACCTGTGACATCATCACACTGACCTGTGACATCATCACACTGACCTGTGACATCATCACACTGACCTGTGATGACCTGTGACATCATCACACTGACCTGTGATGACCTGTGACATCATCACACTGACCTGTGACATCATCACACTGACCTGTGACATCATCACACTGACCTGTGACATCATCACACTGACCTGTGATGACCTGTGACATCATCACACTGACCTGTGATGACCTGTGACATCATCACACTGACCTGTGACATCATCACACTGACCTGTGACATCATCACACTGACCTAAATGATGATCTAAAGACACACAAACACATTTAAACTTTTACAGAATAGATTTAAACAGAAACAAGCTGTTACACACACACACACACACACACACGGTGAGTATCACATCCCTCCATCTTTATATAGAAATCAATACTCTCTCTTTATCTGTGCTCCTCACCTCCTTCCACTGTCTCATTCTCACCCCCAACACACACACACACACACACACACACACACACACACACACACACACACTCACTCTCCATCTCACTCTCCCTGCCTGGACTCGCCCGTCTCACATTTCACTAATTTACACTTTCTCGCTCTGTCTCTCACACACACACACACACACACACACACACACACACAGACAGGTTTGTACAGCTATTCTCATTCAGACCAGGTTTTGGTCTCCATGAGGACTAGTAGTCCTGACAAGATCAGTGTTTCTCTGCCAAACCATTCTGATTAAACACTTGAGTGATTGACAGGTAGAAGAGGGTGAGCCAGTGTGTGTGTGTGAGCGTGTGTGTGCGTCTGTGTGATTGTGTGTGTGTGTGTGAAGGGGAATCTCCAAAGTTCCCATGATCCCCTGATGCTGGTGTGGTGAGTAGTGGGGCGGGGCAGGGAAGGGGGGCGGAGTCCAGCTGAGCGCTGCTGGCTGTCACCACTGTGGTGGTTAATGAAGCAGCAGGAGGTGATGTCATCACAACAAGTCATCTGACCAATTAACTGACAACAGGAAGTGAGGGGGGGAGAGAGGGAGAGAGACACATACACACACACACACACACTCTCCCTCTCTCTCTCACACACACACACACACACACACACACACACACACACACGCGGTGATGTACTTTCAACCGTAGAAGAAGAAGAACTACTCTGGTTGTAGCATGGATGTATTATAAGAACTGGATGTAGCTCCGCCCCCTCCGCCTTGAAGACAGTTTTGTCATGGTGGCCACTCGTGGTACTGCAACAACAAATGCTCACAAGACCCAAAAAGCAATTTTCCCACTGAGAACAGTTCTGAGTACGAGCTCGGCAGAGCGCGGTCATGTGACGTCACAGCCGTCATGTGACGTCACAGCCGCGTACGAGCTCGGCTCAGATGACCGCGTGATGACCTGCGCTCACTTCACCACTTATCGTGAAGTGAGTCTTATCGTCACGATCAGTTGATGAAGTTACTGATAAATGTGATGAACACATGAATTAGAGTTGATGATAAAACTGTGTAATCGTTCCTAATAATTTGATCATGTCTGCAGATTGATTGATCTATATTAACCAGCTGATTAGCTTCATTTGTAAACCACCAACAAAAACATCATAACATCATATTCATGGTGAATATTTAATGGAATAGTTTTTTTTAATCATCATTAAAGTACTTTCATGTTGTCATTATTTTCTTGGACAATAATAACTAATGTGACAGTGATTATCATCCAGTTTAACAGTGAATGAAGAAAACACATACAAACTCATATTCACCCTCAATGAAATGATTTCAACTGTAATGACGTCATTCATTCATTCATTCATAAATCCATGGTTTAAAGACTGAAGCTCCCATCATGCCTTTCTCGTTCACAGAGCCCAGAGGCATCATGGGAGTAACACTACTGCACATGCTCAAGCTCAAGACCCTGACTCTGACCTCTGACCCTGACAGTGACTCTGACCTCTGACCCTGACAGTGACTCTGACCTCTGACCCTGACTCAGAGCAGAGATAACAGGATTTATTTAAAGTAACCAACACTGTGTGTGTGTGTGTGTTTCCACTCACACATGTTACCTCCTCTTCTTATGTTTATATGTGTGTGTGTGTGTGTGTGTGTGTGTGTGTGCGGTGTTGATGACACTTCACACAGTCGAGTGAGAAAACAGGAAACAAAGATTCAGACGTCGTCAGCTGATTTTAAACAAAGAGCAGCAGTGTGTGTGTGTGTGTGTGTGTGTGTGTGTGTGTGTGTGTTCGTACCTGTCGATGATGACAGGGTCAGACGGCGTCTCGTTACGATTTCCACAGCTTTTCTTGTCACAACATCGACTGAAAAAAAAACACAAGTTACTGAGGTGTTCTTTAAAAGAAAGTGTTAGTTTTTTATTTCAACGTGTATTTATCACACACACACACACACACACACACACACACAGAGACACACAGACAGAGACACACACACACACAGAGACACACACAGACACACAGAGACACACAGACAGAGACACACACACACACACAGACAGAGACACACACAGACACACACACACACACGCACAGACAGAGACACACACACACAGAGACACACACACAGAGACACACACAGACACACACACACACACAGAGAGACACACAGACAGAGACACACACACACACAGAGACACACAGACAGAGACACACACACAGAGACACACACAGACACACACACACACACAGAGAGACACACAGACAGAGACACACACACACAGAGACACACAGACAGAGACACACACACACACACAGACAGAGACACACACACACACACACACAGACAGAGACACACACACACAGAGACACACAGACAGAGACACACACACAGAGACACACACAGACACACACACAGAGAGACACACAGACAGAGACACACAGACAGAGACACACACACACACACACACAGAGACACACACAGACACACACACACACACACACACACACACAGAGAGACACACACACAGAGACACACACAGACACACAGAGACACACACACAGACAGAGACACACACAGAGACACACACACACACAGAGACACACACACACACACACAGAGAGACACACACACAGAGACACACACACACACACACACAGAGACACACACACACACACAGAGAGACACACACACAGTCCAGCTAGTTCTGGTCCAAATCAAGGTCACTAAGAGTTGGCCAACACCCAGAGACTCCGCCCCCTCCCCTGACAGAGGACAAAGTGACCAGAGGCTGCTTCACGTCTGCTCTGTGGGCCAATGAGGGCCGGGTGGGTGGAGCTAAACAACCCCTTGGTGGCGCGTGTGATGAACACATGAGCAAACGAACGTGAGACATGGAAGCTTCACACATTCAGCTGTGTTAGTGAATCAATAAATCACATGAGTTTGACCTTTGACCTGGAGAAACTCTCCTCCTTCACAGCATCATTATCATATCTTAAAAATTAATGGTAGACTCGGTGAGGCAGTGGCGCCCCCTGCTGCCCTGAATCAAATTGCCATTTGACAAACAGGCGTCAGGAGGACGTTTATGAATCATTAATCACAGCGTTTGATCTCTGACAGCAGGAAATCACATAGTGAGCGGGGTCTCGCGTCCCCGGCGTCCCCGCGTGTCTCTGCGTGGGGACGCCGCGCGTCTGTGTGTGTGTGAGACTGTTGCCACCGAACGCCACGCCATCATTTATTCCCCATGCTACTCGGAACCATTAGCCGAGGTTCCAGGAGACCAATTAGCTTTGGAACCCAGTGGTGCGGCGGCGCTGACAGCCTCCTCCAAACTGTCATAAACAAACCGGACCCCAGGAGCGCGGCGGCGCCCTCCAGGGACCGGAGGCCCTTCCAACACCAAAACAAACCCGGGCTGAGCGTCCACAATATCGCCTTAATGACGGTTCCCCCCGGGTCACACACGGGCCGCCGCCACCACCGCGCCGCCTAATGACTGTGAGTGAGTGTGTGTGTGTGTGTGTGTGTTTGTGTGAGTGTGTGTGTGCGTGCGTGCGTGAGTGAGTGAGTGAGTGAGTGAGTGAGTGTGTGTGTCAAAACTGGCAAAAGCTAAACAAGCAGTGTGTTGCTGATGTCACTCACTTTGGCAAACTCTCTCTGTCTCACTCACACACACACACACACGCACACACACACACACACGCACACACACTCTCTCTCTCTCACACACACACGAGCCAGTTTGGACACAGAGCCTCGACTTGACCATGCTAGCTTCATGAAGCCACGCCTCCTCACCACTTCAGACTCCACAAGTGCAATCACCTTCATCTACTTCACACACACACACACACACACACACACACACACACACACACACACATATATATAAAAGCAGGAGGCCTTCAAACGCTCCCTGAGGGGGCTGTAACGTGTTGTGATGCCGCGTCAGAGGCCGGGGTCAGAGGTCAGCGTCAGAGGCCGACGCGGTGGAAGCGCGGCATCAGAGGCACTCGGGAAAGGTTGGCAGCACACAGCTGACTCTCAAAGGCCAAGTGCTGTAATTTCCAGCAGCCCTTGAACGCGTCGCCTGCAGCAGCCTGATGATTCGCCGAGGCCTCGTCGTGGCAGACGGCTCCGCTCGGCGTCTCCTGGAGGCTCGGCAGCCAGTGAGGCGAGCAGCCCAGAGCTGGCTCCGCCTCCAGGAGCCCGCTGGCAGTGACGCCGTGCCAACATGGCCGCTGCCTCCAGGTCTAATCTCTGCTTTGTGATTGTAGTTTTTGGAAAGAAGCAGAATCTCCGTTTAAGGACGTTAATCTGCTGCCATGAGACACACACACACACACACACACACACACACAAACACACAAACACACACAGACACGCACGCACAAACACAGACACGCACACGCACACACACACACGCACAAACACAGACACGCACAAACACAGACACACACGCACACACACACACACGCACACACACACACAAACACAGACACGCACGCACAAACACAGACATTATCTACGTCACATGACCGCGTCTTTATCTACGTCACATGATCGCGTCTTTATCTACGTCACATGACCGCGTCTTTATCTACGTCACATGACCGCGTCTTTATCTACGTCACATGATCGTCTTTATCTACGTCACACGACCGCGTCTTTATCTACGTCACATGATTGCGTCTTTATCTACGTCACATGACCGCGTCTTTATCTACGTCACATGATCGTGTCTTTATCTACGTCACATGATCGTCTTTATCTACGTCACACGACCGCGTCTTTATCTACGTCACATGATTGCGTCTTTATCTACGTCACATGACCGCGTCTTTATCTACGTCACATGATCGTCTTTATCTACGTCACATGATCGTGTCTTTATCTACGTCACATGATCGTCTTTATCTACGTCACACGACCGCGTCTTTATCTACGTCACATGATTGCGTCTTTATCTACGTCACATGACCGCGTCTTTATCTACGTCACATGATCGTCTTTATCTACGTCACACGACCGCGTCTTTATCTACGTCACATGATCGCGTCTTTATCTACGTCACATGATCACGTCTTTATCTACGTCACATGACCGCGTCTTTATCTACGTCACATGATCGTCTTTATCTACGTCACACGACCGCGTCTTTATCTACGTCACATGATTGCGTCTTTATCTACGTCACATGACCGCGTCTTTATCTACGTCACATGATCGTCTTTATCTACGTCACACGACCGCGTCTTTATCTACGTCACATGATCGCGTCTTTATCTACGTCACACGACCGCGTCTTTATCTACGTCACATGATCGCGTCTTTATCTACGTCACATGATTGCGTCTTTATCTACGTCACATGACCGCGTCTTTATCTACGTCACACGACCGCGTCTTTATCTACGTCACATGATCGCGTCTTTATCTACGTCACACGACCGCGTCTTTATCTACGTCACATGATCGCGTCTTTATCTACGTCACATGATTGCGTCTTTATCTACGTCACATGACCGCGTCTTTATCTACGTCACATGATCGTCTTTATCTACGTCACACGACCGCGTCTTTATCTACGTCACATGATCGCGTCTTTATCTACGTCACACGACCGCGTCTTTATCTACGTCACACGAACGCGTCTTTATCCACGTCACACGAACGCGTCTTTATCTACGTCACACGAACGCGTCTTTATCTACGTCACACGACCGCGTCTTTATCTACGTCACACGACCGCGTCTTTATCTACGTCACATGACCGCGTCTTTATCTACGTCACATGAACGCGTCTTTATCTACGTCACATGATCGCGTCTTTATCTACGTCACACGACCGCGTCTTTATCTACGTCACACGATCGCGTCTTTATCTACGTCACACGACCGCGTCTTTATCTACGTCACACGATCGCGTCTTTATCTACGTCACATGACCGCGTCGCGTCTTTATCTACGTCACACGACCGCGTCTTTATCTACGTCACACGATCGCGTCTTTATCTACGTCACATGATCGCGTCTTTATCTACGTCACATGACCGCGTCTTTATCTACGTCACATGATCGCGTCTTTATCTACGTCACATGACCGCGTCTTTATCTACGTCACACGAACGCGTCTTTATCTACGTCACACGACCGCGTCTTTATCTACGTCACACGACCGCGTCTTTATCTACGTCACACGACCGCGTCTTTATCTACGTCACATGAACGCGTCTTTATCTACGTCACACGACCGCGTCTTTATCTACGTCACACGACCGCGTCTTTATCTACGTCACACGACCGCGTCTTTATCTACGTCACACGATCGCGTCTTTATCTACGTCACATGACCGCGTCGCGTCTTTATCTACGTCACACGACCGCGTCTTTATCTACGTCACACGATCGCGTCTTTATCTACGTCACATGATCGCGTCTTTATCTACGTCACATGACCGCGTCTTTATCTACGTCACATGATCGCGTCTTTATCTACGTCACATGACCACGTCTTTGATCATGTGATCATGTGACGTAGATAAAGGGACTTCAGTCTAACAGTGATTGTGACATGTTTGTTGAAGGTTCATTAATCCCAGCAGGGGGCGACACTGTGTCCCTTCACCTGTACTCGATGTAATCCAGGTATAGACCAGTCCTCAGAGACCAGCTCACCTGGGACTGTGATGATCTAGACGCAGTGAGTGCGACTCATTAGTGACTGGGAACAAAGTGTCCACCCGGGGATGCTGGGTAATGATCGCACTCAGTCACATGACTAACTGCCATGCAATTTATGCAAATGAAGCTATCGACAAAATCTCAGTGGAGGGAAACGATTCTGACGAAGTTTAGACTCAACTTTACACCTGAGGATTAACCTGTTCACTGTTTATTTGAGGATTAACCTGTTCACTGCACTTAAACCAGTTTAACTGAGGATTAACCTGTTCACTGTTTATTTGAGGATTAACCTGTTCACTGCACTTAAACCAGTTTAATTGAGGATTAACCTGTTCACTGTTTATTTGAGGATTAACCTGTTCACTGCACTTAAACCAGTTTAACTGAGGATTAACCTGTTCACTGTTTATCTGTGGATTAACCTGTTCACTGCACTTAAACCAGTTTAATTGAGGATTAACCTGTTCACTGTTTATTTGAGGATTAACCTTTTCACTGCACTTAAACCAGTTTAATTGAGGATTACCTGTTCACTGCAGTTAAACCAGTTTATCTGAGGATTAACCTGTTCACTGTTTAGCTGAGGATTAACCTGTTCACTGCACTTAAAGCAGTTTAACTAAGGATTAACCTGTTCACTGTTTATTTGAGGATTAACCTGTTCACTGCACTTAAACCAGTTTAATTGAGGATTAACCTGTTCACTGTTTATTTGAGGATTAACCTGTTCACTGCACTTAAACCAGTTTAATTGAGGATTATTATTTAAGTGATCTACAGTTAAGGTTGGTTAGTTTGTGTGTGTGTGTGTGATGTCACTTCCTGTGACGACGCTCTGACCAATCATCACAGAGTAACCTTCTCGGCATGCTTGAACCTCGCCAGACCAGGCACTAAAAATAGTCCCAGGTTACTCTGCTTCAACTGGAGCTACTGTGTGTGCGTGTGTGTGCGTGTGTGCGTGTGTGTGTGTGTGTGTGTGAGTGTGTGCGTGTCTATTTTTATCACTTCTGAGTCTGAACCAGTAAAACCATTAACTCTCAGACGACAGCAGACACAGGACACACAACGTGTTGATTGGTGTGATGAACGACAAACCAACAGCTGTGCTTCACACACACACACACACACACACACACAGAGTGTTGTGTGTTTGTTGTTGTGAATCAGGAGTGTGTGTGTGTGTGTGTGTGTGTTACCTGCACATGATCTCGTGGGTGAGGAGGACGCGGCACATCTCTGGATTCTTGTCCTGACCTTCGTACAGGATGGGCTGTGGGACAGAGACAGACAGACACACGTCACACTGAGAGTAAACAACAGCAACAACAACAACAACAACAACATCATGTTTGCTTCATTTCAAATAGTCAGAGAACTCATTTATTTGTTTTCATATAAATCATTTCTCTGACCCCAGTTCGACAAACAGGACAGGTTAACCAGCGTGAATCAGTTTACTGCATGTTTATACTAGTTTATACTAGTTGACTGCATGTTTATAACAGTTTAGACTAGTTGACTGCATGTTTATACCAGTTTATACTAGTTGACTGCATGTTTATACCAGTTTAAACTAGTTGACTGCATGTTTATACCAGTTTAAACTAGTTGACTGCATGTTTAGACCAGTTTAAACTAGTTGACTGCATGTTTAGACCAGTTTAGACCAGTTGACTGCATGTTTATACTAGTTTAGACCAGTTGACTGCATGTTTATACCAGTTTAAACTAGTTGACTGCATGTTTATACCAGTTTAGACTAGTTAACTGCATGTTTATACCAGTTTAAATTAGTTGACTGCATGTTTAGACCAGTTTAAACTAGTTGACTGCATGTTTATACCAGTTTAAACTAGTTGACTGCATGCTTATGCCAGTTTAGACCAGTTGACTGCATGCTTATACCAGTTTAAACCAGTTGACTGCATGTTTATACCAGTTTAAACTAGTTGACTGCATGTTTATACCAGTTTAAACTAGTTGACTGCATGTTTAGACCAGTTTAGACCAGTTGACTGCATGTTTATACCAGTTTAAACTAGTTGACTGCATGTTTATACCAGTTTAGACTAGTTAACTGCATGTTTATACCAGTTTAAACTAGTTGACTGCATGTTTAGACCAGTTTAAACTAGTTGACTGCATGTTTATACCAGTTTAAACTAGTTGACTGCATGCTTATACCAGTTTAGACCAGTTGACTGCATGCTTATACCAGTTTAGACCAGTTGACTGCATGCTTATACCAGTTTAGACCAGTTGACTGCATGCTTATACCAGTTTAGACCAGTTGACTGCATGTTTATACCAGTTTATACTAGTTGACTGCATGTTTATACCAGTTTAGACCAGTTGACTGCATGTTTATACCAGTTTATACTAGTTGACTGCATGCTTATACCAGTTTAGACCAGTTGACTGCATGTTTATACCAGTTTAAACTAGTTGACTGCATGCTTATACCAGTTTAGACCAGTTGACTGCATGCTTATACCAGTTTAGACCAGTTGACTGCATGTTTATACCAGTTTAAACTAGTTGACTGCATGTTTAACATGTACAATTTAATGTACTGTTAAACCAGTTTAGTGGAAACTGAAACCAGTTTATGGCACATTTACAGTATATTACACACACACACACACACACACACACACACTGTTTCTCACACATCTACAGTAAAAAAAGGCAGCTCTCTCTGACCCCCCCCTTCTTTTGATGGTCCCAGCCTCCTCTGTCTTTCCCAGAATTCCCTGCCAGATGGCGGGCAGCACCCCAGGATGAGCCCCCCCACTTCTCCCCCCCGAGTCTCCCCCTCCTCACCCCCACTGAGCTGTCATGTCAGCGTCCGGATGACGGATGACCACTGAGAGAAGGGAGGTGTGTGTGTGTGTGTGTGTGTGTGTGTGTGTGTGTGTGTGATACACCAGTGGTTGTAAATGAACTCCAGTAAGAGCATGTGTGCGTCCTCCCCCCTTCCTCCCCTATCTTTTCCTACGATGACCTACCAATACCTCATCCACCTTTATAGTCAAAACAGACCTCCGCCCTGCACACACACACACACACACACACACACACACACCCTGGGGGACAATACTTTTAGGATAACGACCACTTCTGCATTATTGATCCTGATCCTCCAAGTTGGACCAGGAGGGATGTGGACTGCATGACACACACACACACACACACACACACACACACACACACACACACGTACAACATTCATGACTTGAGGGGACATTGCATTGACCACCTTAAAGTTTAGTCATTTACATTATGGAGACTTGATTTTTGTCCCCACAAGGAAGACAAGTCCCCATAATGTGAATGTGTGAACAGGTTTAGGTCCCCACAACATTAGTAATACATGGGCACACACACACACACACACACACACACACGACTGATGCATTAAGAATGATGATGTTTAATTTTGACCCACAAATCTACACAAGGTCTGTGTGTGTGTGTGTGTGCGCGTGTAAATGTGTGTGTGTGTGTGTGTGAGTGACTCTGTGTGTGTGTGTGTGAGTGACTCTGTGTGTGTGTGTGAGTGACTCTGTGTGTGTGTGTGTGACTCTGTGTGTGTGTGTGTGAGTGACTCTGTGTGTGTGTGTGAGTGACTCTGTGTGTGTGTGTGTGAGTGACTCTGTGTGTGTGTGTGTGTGAGTGACTCTGTGTGTGTGTGTGTGTGAGTGACTCTGTGTGTGTGTGTGTGAGTGACTCTGTGTGTGTGTGTGAGTGACTCTGTGTGTGTGTGTGTGACTCTGTGTGTGTGTGTTCAGTCTCTCACAGACTCAGCCTGTAACTCTGTTCCTCAGTGGGATGTTATTGATCCACGGAGCCTCCAGTCTACCTGTCGGTCAGGTGTGTGTGTGTGTGACTGTGTGTGTGTGTGTGTGTGTGTGTCATAGTCTCCACATTAGAGACTATTGATCTGTTTCTGCTACTGACGCTCTGTGTCGAGAGACGCTCACTGAATCGATCTGTGACATGCCGACGGGGGGGGGGTCACAGGTGGGGGGTGTTTTCTGTGTCAGATTCATATATGATTATCATCATCATCTTCATCATCAGTTACTTTTCAGTTTTTGTCTTTGATTCTTTCTGTTTGTTCATCAATAAAAACGCACACACACACACACACACAGTCACACAGAGTCACACACACACACACACACACACACAGTCACACACAGAGTCACACTCACACACACACACACACACACACAGAGTCACACACACAGTCACACACACACAGAGTCACACACACAGAGTCACACACACACAGAGTCACACACACAGAGTCAAACACACACACAGAGTCAAACACACACACACAGAGTCACACACACACACAGAGTCACACACACACACACACACACTGACCTGTTTGGTCATGGAGTCGATGAGTCGGATGTAGAGATCCTGTTCTGTTCTGATGCCTGAAAAAAACAACAACATACGAGTGAGACTGATGACACACACACACACTGTGTTTAAACGAACACGATCATGTACAGGCCTCTCTGTCGCCCCCTGTCTTGCTGGTGGATAAGAGCAGACATCAGTCAGACATCAGTCAGGCTGGTTGTGAGTTAGTGAACAGCAGGAACACCTGTTAGCAGTGCTGTGGCTCTAATTGTGTTGTCTTGTTTGTCTTAATTGACATGATTGACGTGTGGCTCAGCAGCAGCGGCGGCAGCAGCAGCAGCAGCGGCGGCAGCGGCAGCAGCAGCAGCAGCAGCAGCGGCGGCAGCAGCAGCAGCCACACTCTAAAAGGCGGCGATCCGTCCCCGCTGCAGATGAGGTCAATTACCTCGCTACGACGCTAATCCACCGCGGCGGCTGCTGTCGACGCATATTAGAGAGATTTATGTTCCTGAGCAGGAAAACACTGTTTATGTCCTGCTTTATCAGGACAGTGAAGACATCACACACACACACACACACCAGGAAACTGAAGTTCATAGACCACTTACTCTCTCACACCAAACCTCATAGGAAAAATCAGTGATTTTAGCTGCGGGGACACAGGAGCTGCTGCTCCTCTGCTGCCTCGTGTGGCCACTTTGTGTCACTGAGTTAAGTCTGACTTAAATATTTTAAAAGCCAACAAATGCCGAATTGACAAAATCAGACAGTTGAACTTAGTGATGGAGGCAGCAGTGGATCAACAACACCTGTGTGTGTGTGTGTGTGTGTGTGATAATAAAATCACTGATTTTCTCTAAGAGGTTTGGTGTGAGAGAGTGAGTGATCATGTGACGTAGATAAAGACGATCATGTGACGTAGATAAAGACGCGATCATGTGACGTAGATAAAGACACGGTCATGTGACGTAGATAAAGACGATCATGTGACGTAGATAAAGACGCGGTCATGTGACGTAGATAAAGACGCGGTCATGTGACGTAGATAAAGACGATCATGTGATGTAGATAAAGACGCAATCATGTGACGTAGATAAAGACGCGGTCATGTGACGTAGATAAAGACGATCATGTGACGTAGATAAAGACGCGATCATGTGACGTAGATAAAGACACGGTCATGTGACGTAGATAAAGACGATCATGTGACGTAGATAAAGACGCGGTCATGTGACGTAGATAAAGACGCGGTCATGTGACGTAGATAAAGACGATCATGTGATGTAGATAAAGACGCAATCATGTGACGTAGATAAAGACGCGGTCATGTGACGTAGATAAAGACGATCATGTGACGTAGATAAAGACGCGGTCATGTGACGTAGATAAAGACGCGGTCATGTGACGTGGATAAAGACGCGGTCATGTGACGTAGATAAAGACACGATCATGTGACGTAGATAAAGACGCGGTCATGTGACGTAGATAAAGACGATCATGTGACGTAGATAAAGACGCGATCATGTGACGTAGATAAAGACGCGATCATGTGACGTAGATAAAGACGCGATCATGTGACGTAGATAAAGACGCGGCCATGTGACGTAGATAAAGACGCGATCATGTGACGTAGATAAAGACGCGATCATGTGACGTAGATAAAGACGCGGCCATGTGACGTAGATAAAGACGCGATCATGTGACGTAGATAAAGACGCGGCCATGTGACGTAGATAAAGACGATCATGTGACGTAGATAAAGACGCGATCATGTGACGTAGATAAAGACGCGGTCATGTGACGTAGATAAAGACGCGGTCATGTGACGTAGATAAAGACGCGGTCATGTGACGTAGATAAAGACGCGATCATGTGACGTAGATAAAGATGCGATCATGTGACGTAGATAAAGACGCGGTCATGTGACGTAGATAAAGAAGTGATCATGTGACGCAGATAAAGACACGGTCATGTGATGTAGATAAAGTCCCGGCCATGTGACGTAGATAAAGACGCGGTCACGTGACGTAGATAAAGAAGCGGTCATGTGACGTAGATAAAGACGCGGTCATGTGACGTAGATAAAGACGCGATCATGTGACGTAGATAAAGACGCGGTCATGTGACGTAGATAAAGACGCGGTCATGTGACGTAGATAAAGACGCGGTCATGTGACGCAGATAAAGACGTGGTCATGTGACGTAGATAAAGAAGTGGTCATGTGACGTAGATAAAGACGCGATCATGTGACGTAGATAAAGACGCGGTCATGTGACGCTAGTCTTTTATAAAGTGGTTAAACTCTGTTTTTCCTGGTGTTTCACTGACAGTCTGGGTCTCAGCAGCAGGGGGCGCTCACAGCACTGTTCTGATCAGGTGTGTTCTCACCGTTACTGTAGAGCAGCTGTAGTCTGTAGTGGATCCCATTGTTGGTCTTCTCACCGTTGTACTCCTGTCTCACACACACACACAATTCATAAATTAAATTTGAACCTAAAGTTGAGTTTACACAATAATAACATTAACAATATTTACTGATGACACAATAACTATACAATCCCTTTCATGTCAAATTGAAAGATTTATGTGTAAAAGGAGAATAATTCATGAGTGAGAGTGTGTGTGTGCATGAGTGAGAGTGTGTGTGTGTGTGTGTGTGAGTGACAGTGTGTGTGCGTGAGTGAGAGTGTGTGTGTGTGTTTGAGAGTGACAGTGTGTGTGAGTGAGAGTGTGTGTGTAAGTGACAGTGTGTGTGTGTGAGTGACAGTGTGTGTGCGAGTGAGAGTGTGCGTTTGAGTGAGTGTGTGTGTGTGTGAGTGACAGTGTGCGAGAGAGTGTGCGTTTGAGTGAGTGTGTGTGAGTGAGTGTGTGTGTGTGAGTGACAGTGTGTGTGCGTGAGTGTGTGTGAGTGACAGTGTTTGTGTGTGTGTGTGCGTGAGTGTGTGTGAGTGACAGTGTGTGTGCGAGAGAGTGTGTGTGTGAGTGAGAGTGTGTGTGTGTGAGTGACAGTGTGTGTGCGTGAGTGTGTGTGAGTGACAGTGTTTGTGTGTGTGTGTGCGAGAGAGTGTGTGAGTGACAGTGTGTGTGCGAGAGAGTGTGCGTGTGAGTGAGAGTGTGTGTGTGTGTGAGTGACAGTGTGTGTGCGTGAGTGTGTGTGAGTGACAGTGTTTGTGTGTGTGTGCGAGAGAGTGTGTGAGTGACAGTGTGTGTGCGAGAGAGTGTGTGTGTGTGAGTGACAGTGTGTGTGCGAGAGAGTGTGCGTGTGAGTGAGAGTGTGTGTGTGTGTGAGTGACAGTGTGTGTGCGTGAGTGTGTGTGAGTGACAGTGTTTGTGTGTGTGTGCGAGAGAGTGTGTGAGTGACAGTGTGTGTGCGAGAGAGTGTGTGTGTGTGAGTGACTGTGTGTGTGCGTGAGTGTGTGTGTGTGAGTGACAGTGTGTGTGAGTGAGAGTGTGTGCGTGTGAGTGACAGTGTGTGTGGGTGAGTGTGCGAGTGAGTGAGATTGTGCGTTTGAGTGAGAGTGTGTGTGTGTGTGAGTGACAATGTGTGTGCGTTTGAGTGACAGTGTGTGTGCGTGAGTGTGTGTGGGAGTGACAATGTGTGTGCGTTTGAGTGACAGTGTGTGTGCGTGAGTGTGTGTGGGAGTGACAATGTGTGTGCGTTTAAGTGACAGTGTGTGTGCGTGAGTGTGTGTGGGAGTGACAGTGTGTGTGCGTGAGTGTGTGTGCGTGAGTGTGTGTGGGAGTGACAGTGTGTGTGCGTTTGAGTGACAGTGTGTGTGCGTGAGTGTGTGTGGGAGTGACAATGTGTGTGCGTTTGAGTGACAGTGTGTGTGCGTGAGTGTGTGTGGGAGTGACAATGTGTGTGCGTTTAAGTGACAGTGTGTGTGCGTGAGTGTGTGTGGGAGTGACAGTGTGTGTGCGTGAGTGTGTGTGCGTGAGTGTGTGTGGGAGTGACAGTGTGTGTGCGTGAGTGTGCGAGTGAGTGTGCGTGTGAGTGAGAGTGTGCGTTTGTGTGACAGTGTGTGTGTGTGTGTGAGTGACAGTGTGTGTGCGTTTGTGTGACAGTGTGTGTGAGTGACAGTGTGCGTTTGAGTGACAGTGTGTGTATGTGTGTGTGACAGTGTGTATGTGTGTGTGACAGTGAGTGTGTGTGTGAGTGTGTGTGTGTGTGTGTGTGAGAGTGAGAGTGAGTGTGAGAGTGAGAGTGAGTGTGTGTGTGTGTGTGAGAGTGAGAGTGAGTGTGTGTGTGTGTGTGTGTGTGTGAGAGTGAGTGTGTGTGAGAGTGAGAGTGAGAGTGAGTGTGTGTGTGTGTGTGAGAGTGAGTGTGAGAGTGAGTGTGTGTGTGTGTGTGTGTGTGTGTGAGAGTGAGTGTGAGTGTGTGTGTTCACCTTGTCTTTCTCCACAAAGTCCATGTAGGACGTCCTCTCGATCTCCACTGGTTGCCCCTGACGATCATAAAGAGCCAGAACAAAGTGGAAGAAGTTGGATTTCCTCAGGTTCGACGGCGGCTGCTTCTCAAAGTGTGCTCGGGCTAAACCCACCCCACTGAAACACACACACACACACAAGGTTCCACTTTTAACACAAAGGGTAAAACAACTCCTGAGAGGTGCACCGCTGCCTCTGGTGGCTGAAGTAAGAACTACAACAAGTCACGACGTCAATGTATGGATCAAAAACACGTCAAAAGCTTTCATCGTCATGGAAACTGAGCCGATGATAAATAAACTGGTGATCATTGGTTTAAAATACACACACACACACACAGTAAATCAGCATGATTTGACATGATGATTGACAGGCAGGGAGACACTTCCTGTTTCCTGACAGTCACGACAAGAAATACTGAGGCAGAGTGTGTGTGTGTGTGTGTGTGTGTGCGCTTCTTCACTCTATATGTGTGTGTGACCTTTAACATAAAAACCAAAAAAACTGTGGAGACTGAGGCCAAAACCCAGGAGACTCTGAGTCTGAGGAGCAGGAGCAGGAGAAGGGGCAGGAGGAGGTGAGAAATATTAGTTTTAAGAGTAAAATAGCTTTCTAAAATAAAAGAAATCCTTGTACTTAACCCACGTTAGCCATTTTGTGTCTCCATGTATCAGTCAAAATCAGTCTGCATCCTCTAAAGTGTGGATTCTCTTAAGTGTGCATCCTCTAAAGTGTGCATCCTCTAAAGTGTGCATCCTCTAAAGTGTGCATCCTCTTAAGTGTGCATCCTCTTAAGTGTGCATCCTCTAAAGTCTGCATCCTTTAAAGTCTGCATCCTCTAAAGTCTTGATCCTCTTAAGTGTGCATCCTCTAAAGTCTGCATCCTCTTAAGTGTGCATCCTCTAAAGTGTGCATCCTCTTAAGTGTGCATCCTCTAAAGTGTGCATCCTCTAAAGTCTGCATCCTCTAAAGTGTGCATCCTGTAAAGTCTGCATCCTCTAAAGTCTGCATCCTCTAAAGTCTGGATCCTCTAAAGTGTGCATCCTCTAAAGTCTGGATCCTCTAAAGTCTGCATCCTCTAAAGTCTGGATCCTCTTAAGTCTGGATCCTCTGAAGTCTAGAGAACAACTGGCAGATACTGTATGACTGACTATGTGAGCGCACAGCAACACACGCAAGAGTCGCCCAAAACCGCCACGCCCACAGAGCTGCGGTGTCTCCACCCACAGGTGCCAGGGTGGAGACATCAGTCAACACTCAGTGCAACCAGGATATAACGGCGGTGTTACACAGAAGAGGATAAGACTGACTGTGGGACGAAGACCTGAGACAAGCGTCAAGAGTTTGAGTCATTTTTCAAAATAAATATTCATGCAAGTTGTTTATTATTTGTGTGAACCAGGTACAAAAGACAGCCAGCGTCAGGCAGCAAACTGATGAAACTGAGCGTTATTATTATTATTATTATTATTAAAGATTGAGAAGACTGCACAGTTGTGCTTCCTTGATGCGGCCCAGCCTCAGCCAGACTCCCCAGGTAAATTGAGTTTGAGAGCCCTGATCTAAAGTCTGCACCCTGTGACATGTCCATCCTGTGAAGGACATCCCAGAAGTCTTTTCTGCTGATTCTTCATTAAAGAGAAGAAGCTTCAGCAGCTTGATCTGACCTTTGACCCGGTTCAACTCTTCTAATATGTCTGCTGTGAATCATCACTAATTATAACGTTGTTGTAGAAATAAACACAAAAGTTTGTCTCAGTGTGAAATTAAAATTAAATTTACTTCACAAACTGGTAGAAAAATCACTCCTGTGTGTGTGTGTGTCTGAAACCTCTGTGCGTGTGTGTGTCTGAAACCTGTGAGTGTGTGTGTGTGTGTCTGAAACCTCTGTGCGTGTGTGTGTGTGTGTCTGAAACCTGTGAGTGTGTGTGTGTGTGTGTGTCAGAAACCTGTGAGTGTGTGTGTGTGTGTGTCTGAAACCTGTGAGTGTGTGTGTGTGTGTGTCTGAAACCTGTGAGTGTGTGTGTGTGTCTGAAACCTGTAAGTGTGTGTGTGTGTGTGTCAGAAACCTGTGAGTGTGTGTGTGTCTGAAACCTGTGAGTGTGTGTGTGTGTGTGTGTCAGAAACCTGTGAGTGTGTGTGTGTGTGTCTGAAACCTGTGTGTGTGTGTGTGTGTGTGTGTGTGTCAGAAACCTGTGAGTGTGTGTGTGTGTGTGTGTGTCAGAAACCTGTGTTTGTGGGTGTGGCCTGGGACTTCCTGTTTATTGTTTATTTTCCAAATCCAACGTGATAATTAATAGAAAAACAAGAAAAACATGTCGGAGCCTGTGAAATGAAAATGAGAGAAGATGAGTTTTAATGAGACTTCTTCATCATCATCATCATCACCATCATCATCATCATCAGCACATGTGGACGTAAGTTAATGAGTGAAGAAGAATTTACATCAAACATCCAAACACACACACACACACACACACACACACACACACACATACAGGAGCTGCTGTCCTCTGCTGCCTCGTGTGGTCACTGTGGGTCACTGAGTCCAAATTAAATATTTTAAATTTTAAAGCTGAATTCATTAAAGTCAGACATTAGAACTCAGTGATGGAGGCAGCACTGTGTGTGTGTGTGTGTGTGTCACAGTGAGATAAAGATCATGTGACGTAGACATCATAGATATTTTCTGACGTGTGTGTGTGTGTGTGTGTGTGTGTGTTTGTTTGTTTAAACGTGTGTCACAGAGAAAATGAAAACTCTGGCACCTGTTCATCATCCACCACTAATCCACTCCATTATACCAATTACCCACAATGCTCTTCTGCTCCGGGCTCGTTAGCATGATTATTACTTCTATGATGCTAATTGAAGCTGCAGCCACTCGTCTGCGGCTGTTAGCACTTGGCACCAAGGATGCTACAACACTCACTCACTCACTCACTCACTCACCCCCTTACTCATTCACTCCCTAACTCACTCACTCACCCCCTTACTCACTCACTCACTCATTCACCCCTTACTCACTCACCCCCTTACTCACTCACTCATTCACCCCCTTACTCACTCACTCATTCACCCCCTTACTCACTAACTCACCCCCTTACTCACTCATTCACCCCCTTACTCACTCACCCCCTTACTCATTCACTCCCTTACTCACTCATCCCCTTACTCACTCACTCACTCATCCCCTTACTCACTCATTCACCCCCTTACTCACCCACTGACCCCCTTACGTTTTTTTAATCTTTACACAGTCTTTATACATCTTTTTACGTCTTTCTACATGTCTTTTAAATCTTTACACGTCTTTTTACACGTCTTTTAAATCTTGGGACGTCTTTTTACGTCTTTTTAGATGTCTTTTTAGATGTCTTTTAAATCTTTACACGTCTTTTTACACGTCTTTTAAATCTTGGGACGTCTTTTTAGATGTCTTTTTAGATGTCTTTTTAGATGTCTTTTAAATCTTTACACGTCTTTTTACACGTCTTTTAAATCTTGGGACATCTTTTTACGTCTTTTAACAACTCATCCTGGAGCTCGTCGTGCAGCTCGTCGTGGAGCTCCTGGAGCTCGTTGTGGAGTTAGTGGTGGAGTTCGTCGTGGAGCTCGTGTACAGAAACGACCATTATCGTTATTACTATAATTCTTATTATAATTGTGATTTAAACACAAAGCAGACTAAAGGACACATCAGTGTGACACACACACACACACACACACACAGTGTCAGGAGATGAAGGACCATCGTCTTCATGTATTTCTCTGTTTGTCTTTAAAAACACACACGTGTCATTATCATGAATATAAAGTGTTTTTCTGTCTCGGATGAATTGTTATTATTATTATTATTATTATTATTTAAGCGTATGAATTATTATAATGAAGTGTTATGAAAATGTGTCCGTGTGAAAACATGAGTGACTGAGTGAGCTTGGCTTAGTATATGAACCCATGAAGACGCACAAATGACACAATCGTTCTTAATATTAATAACACACACACACACACACTGTGTATATAGTCTCATGTACGGCTGCAACAATGACTCCATTATTAATCAGTGACTAAATGCTGAAGGTTTTTATTTTGAATCATTAAATCCAGTTTGTGAATTTCGGGGTTTTTTGTTCATCATTTCCATGTTTGACAAACACGGATCAATATTTTTACCACTCATGGATTCATGGAGGAAATAACTGACGGATGAACGGGTGATTACAACCATTGTTATTTTAATTAAATCCCCACACAGTCATGACAGAAAAATGTTTAGTCACATAACACGGAATTATTGAGTGTGTGTGTGTGTGTGTGTGTGTATATGTATATATATATATATACACACACACACACACATACATAATAATAACACTGTCAGTGAAACTGAGAGACAACGACATACAGAACTTTATATACTGTACTACACTGAGTACACAGTTGACTAGAGAACTGGTTAACTGCTGGTTAACTGCTGTTTAACTGCTGGTTAAGAGCGTTTCTCTGTGTTGAGTTAAAGTCCAGATGAGTTGATTCAGTAAAAATATCATAAATGTAGAGAAATTATTTCTTCATTTAAAGCTTTAATCGTTTAACATGTGATAAAAAAAAACATTTTCACGCGTTCATTTTCATGTGTTTGTGACGTGAACGAGTGACTGAAGAGGGATTTAATTCTGCCGCACACACATAAATATAATATTAATGTTCTATTATTTTATAAATGAATCTAAATTAAAAGTTTAAAAACTGCTATTTTATTATTTCACAGTGAAATCTAGAAACATGTTTTTGAATTAAATGTGAAACTGTTCAACTTCATTTTTAATATTGAATCATTTACCCTGAAATTCTTCTCTTTTTATTTCTTCAAATATAAAAATAACAGCGCGTGTATAATGATTATAATCAAGAGTGTGATTATTATTATTATTATTATTATCATTATTATTAATAATAATAATAATAACAATAATAATAATAATGATAATAATAATAATAAATTGATCTTTAACAGCTGACACTGATAATTCCGTTGATCAGACGCGTGCGGCGGCCGCGGCTCCGCGCTCCCGCCGCCACCGCGGCGCTTCTTTCGCCGCGCGTCAGGTTCATGACTCTGAGGATGATGAAGAAAAGTCTCCGCGGGACCGGGTCGTGCTCGTGCTGGTCCCGGTGTGTTGGTAAAGAGAGGCCGCGGAGCCGCGCAGAGTCGGGGAGGCTGCAGCCAAGACTCCGTCAGTGATTTTACACTGATTCTGAATTATGATTCCAAATCAATGATCAGAAAAACACGAGGAAACTTTCAGGGTTTTTTTCAGATAAAAAAAAGGATAAAACTCGTCTTTTTTTAAATGTTCTTCCTGTTTTTTAAATTTTTATAATTTGTATAATTTTTAATTTCTGCAGAATCTTCAGTCAAACTTTATCTGTGTGTGTGTGCGTGTGTGTGTGTGTGTGTGTGTGCGCGTGTGTGTGCGTGCGTGCGCGCGCTCACCTCTGAGCCGCCGTGTTCGCGTCCAGAATCCCCGCGCCCTGCATCCACGAGCGGACCGGGGTCATGCCGGTGGGCAGCGGCTCCTCCTTCATGGTCAGCGCCCCCCGGGGGAGGCTGTCCTGGATGGAGAACATCAAAGAGTTCTTCTGGGAGCAACAAGAACCACGAAGAACCACGAAGAACCACGAAGAAGAAGAGTAATCCTCCTGCAGCAGCCGCTCAAACAACCACAACACCACCTGGGTTAAGGTGGAGGAGAAAAGAGGAGGAGGAGGAGGAGGAGGAGAGTGGGGGACACTCACTCCAAGCTTCCCAAAGTCCCGGGTCCTGGTCCTGAGAAGAGCCGGAGTCCCAGCGGAGTTCTCCCGGTGCTTTTATATCCGAGCCCGCGGTGAGGAGTCAGTGCACAGAGGAGAGAGGAGCAGCATCTCACAGGAGGAGCAGGAGGAGCAGGAGCAGCAGGAGGAGCGGAGCCGGGGTCCGGTGCGCGGAGAGCCGGATCAGAGAGTCGGAGCAGCCGAGGGTGGAGGGAAAATGAAAAGTGGAATAAAAAAAAGAGGCGAGCGCTTCAAAAAGGAGTAAAATGAAATGATTAGCAAACAAGAGGGAGGGACGGAGCAGGAGGCTGCTGCTCCCCGGGGAGCAGAGGGATTGGGCAGCCTCAGCTCTCTCTGCTCCTCCTCCTCCTCCTCCTCCTCCACCGCCTCCTCCCCGGCTCTTCCTGGCTCCTCTGTCCCGGCGGACTGCTCCTTCTCTCGGCTCCGCGGTTCCCGCGGGAGCGGCCCGCACCGGCAGGGGGCGGGGATTATGCCAATGTTCAATGTGGGACACGCCCCCGCTCGTCCAATTGGCCGAAGTTGCGCGTGACGTCAGCGTGCACGCCAAATAAGGGGATCCGCGTGCTCGACCACGCGCAGTGAAAACAGTGAAATGAAGTTTAAAAACAAGAACAGGTGAGCACAGGTGAGAGACCGCCCACTGTGTGACGTCACTGCGCACACACACACACACACAGTGTTCACTTTGAGGTTAAACATCATCATTGATGATAATGAGTTTGTTTTTGTTTAAAACATAAATATTATTTTACACTTTAGTTTCATTTGAACTGAATCAAATACATTACAGACTCCTGGAACCTGGAATCTGTCCTGGAAAAGGTTTTTAAAAAGGACTTGATAATCCAAGACCTTCTGTCTAGGTTTAGGCCATCACAAATCCTGGGGAAGTCCTGGAACCTCCAGGATCAAGGATACAGACCAGATCTTTGAGTCCTAGACATCAGTCTGTAGACACACAGCACCACCCAGTGGACAGACGGTGCCACTGCAGAGACAGAGACAGAGAGAGAGACAGAGAGACATGCATGCAGAGCTGAAGTGGACCAGGTCCTGCTCCTTATCCAAACTAGTGACCCCGCCTCAGACCACCACCAAGCCTTACAAAGCCAAGAGAGCAACATAGAGAGGAGTGGCCTCAGCCAGCTGGTCCGGAGGCCGACCACCACCACCACCACCACCACCACCACCACCAAGAACCCTCCCCTGCCTCAAAACATCTGGACCAACCACATGATCAGCAGACAAGAGGACAATGATGAAAGTCAAGGAAACTCACAGCAACTAGAACGTTACCTGAGCACGATATCTGACCACAGACAGACAGACAGACAGACAGACAGACAGACAGACAGACGTGCACTTCTTACTACACTGCCACACATACAAAGACCTGAGAGACTCGTTTTTACCCAAAATCTGCAACAATACAGTCAATTTGAAAACATCCCAGACAAAGCAGGACATTACAGTTTGTCCTGCGAGAGAAAAGGACATGCAGGGGGGGGGACAAGAGGGACAGAAGAGAGAGACAGAGACTGAGGGACGGAAGAGAGAGACAGACAGCATTACAGTTTGTCCTGTGAGAGAAAAGGACATGCAGGGGGGGGGACAAGAGGGACAGAAGAGAGAGAGAGAGACTGAGGGACGGAAGAGAGAGACAGACAGCATTACAGTTTGTCCTGTGAGAGAAAAGGACATGCAGGGGGGGGACAAGAGGGACAGAAGAGAGAGAGAGAGACTGAGGGACGGAAGAGAGAGACTGACAGACAGAGAGAGAGACAGACAGCATTACAGTTTGTCCTGTGAGAGAAAAGGACATGCGGGGGGGGGGGGACAAGAGGGACAGAAGAGAGAGAGAGAGACTGAGGGACGGAAGAGAGAGACAGACAGCATTACAGTTTGTCCTGTGAGAGAAAAGGACATGCAGGGGGGGGGACAAGAGGGACAGAAGAGAGAGACAGACAGACAGACAGAGAGAGAGAGAGACAGACAGACAGAGAGAGAGACTGAAGGACAGAAGAGAGAGACAGACAGCATTTCAGTTTGTCCTGTGAGAGAAAAGGACATGCAGGGGGGGGGACAAGAGGGACAGAAGAGACAGACAGACAGAGACAGAGACTGAGGGACAGAAGAGAGAGACAGACAGCATCACAGTTTGTCCTGCGAGAGAAAAGGACATGCAGGAGGGGGTGACAAGAGGGACAGAAGAGAGAGAGACTGAGGGACAGAAGAGAGAGGGACAGACAGCATTACAGTTTGTCCTGCGAGAGAAAAGGACATGCAGGAGGGGGAGACAAGAGGGACAGAAGAGAGAGAGACTGAGGGACAGAAGAGAGAGGGACAGACAGCATTACAGTTTGTCCTGCGAGAGAAAAGGACATGCAGGAGGGGGAGACAAGAGGGACAGAAGAGAGAGAGACTGAGGGACAGAAGAGAGAGACAGACAATGTTCAACAATGTTGATAAATATGCTTTGGCAATGTAAGATGTACGTTACCATGACGATAAAGACTCTTTTGATTTTTGTTGAGAGTGAGAGACAGGGAGACAGAGACAGAGACAGGGAGACAGAACGGAACAGCGCGCACACACACACACACTTTAGTGAAGGAGGACACTGCCCTCTAGTGGAGATAACAACACATCACACTGACTGACTGCGTCCATGGTGACGTCACTTCAGCAGCTGTCGCCTCGACTTTCACTCGCACATGACAGAACCAGAACCGGAACTAAAACAAACACCACAATTAAACCCTGGACCAGAACTGAAACCACAACCAAAGCTAAAACCTGAACCAGAAGTTAAACCACAACTAAAACCAGAGTTACACCCTGGACCAGAACCAGAACCAGAACATACTTATAGTTTTATGTTGGAAACCAACTCATTAGTTTTGAACAATGACTGTGTGAATACATGACTAAATAAATGACTGTGTGAATAAACGACTGTGTGAATACATAAACTGTGTGAATACATGAACTGTGTGAATAAATAAAATGTGTGAATACATAAACTGTGTGAATACATGAACTGTATGAATAAATAAAACGTGTGAATACATGAACTGTCTGAATATGTGAACTGTGTGAATAAATAAAATGTGTGAATACATGAACTGTGTGAATAAATAAAATGTGTGAATACATAAACTGTGTGAATACATGAACTGTCTGAATATGTGAACTGTGTGAATAAATAAAATGTGTGAATACATAAACTGTGTGAATACATGAACTGTGTGAATAAATAAAATGTGTGAATACATAAACTGTGTGAATACATGAACTGTATGAATAAATAAAACATGTGAATACATGAACTGTCTGAATATGTGAACTGTGTGAATAAATAAAATGTGTGAATACATGAACTGTCGCTAAATAAAAAGATGAATTTAAACTTTGACTGTTGCCTCTTCACTGACTAATAAAGAATCCTTGAATCATGTTAGCTTCATGTTAGCTTCATAGACAGCTAGTTAACTCATCTGAATAAGTGACGAGTTAAAATTAACCAAGTGGTAAGTTAGTTAACCTGAACTCAATTACAAGCAAGTTAACACACCTGAACTAGCTAACTGTTTTTAATAAGTTTAAGCTAATACGTTTTTAAGGCTCCGGCGTTTGTTTTTAACATATTCAAGCTTCAGCTGACTGTGTGTGTGTGTGTGTGTGTGTGTGTAGTTAGCACCGCGAGTTAGCATCGCGAGTTAGCATATAGCCGCCATGATTTAATAGAAAAAAATGCGTTAATTTCAGCAACTCATGTTACTTACGCGTTAAACTTGACGTAAGCGGAAGATACCTGTCCTCCTGTCCTCCTGTCCACCTGTCCTCCTGTCCTCCACAGAAAACAAAGATGTTATAATGAGGACGAGATGAGTCACTGCATCCATGAGAGCAGAGAAGTTAAGTGCAGGGTTAAAGGTCAAGTCTGTGGCCTGTGTGTGTGTGTGTGTGTGTTTATTACGTATTGTAATTTCAACTTTAAGGTAATTGTTTTAGTGAGTTTGACTTATGTTCTGTTAAGTTGAATTTGTTTAATTATGATGAAGTTACTGTGTTTTTCTGTGAGTTTCAGTTTTTAATCTTAAATATTATTTATTATAATATTATAACTGTTTTGAACTGTTGTTCTTGAACGTACACTCAGTGAGTGGATCTGTCGTGACTTTGTTTTGTTTCACAGCTTCAGGATCAAACCCGTCATCTTCCATTTAAAAGCCAACCTGTAAAACCACTGATCCACAGAGCACACAGACAGCAGATTACAATCCAAAATATAGACTTTAATATCATTGTTCACGTGTTTATACAATAATGAACATGAAGAATCGTCACAGTTAGTGTGTGTGTTGAGGGACACCTAGTGGACAGATGCAACATAACAGGTTTATATTTTAACTGGTCTCAGTGAGGACACTGAGCGTCACTTCCTGTCATTTACACAAACAAACTTGAAAATAAATACATGTGTGTCCGGCGGGGCCTCAGACTGGGCGGGGCCAAGAGGAGGAGCACAGAGGATAACCAATATACTATCATTTTGGAAGTGATGAGGTCTCCATGAAGTTTAGAATCCATGTTCCAGGGTTTAATCCTCAAATTTAAAATCCATGTTCCAGGGTTTAGTCATGAATTTAAAAATCCATGTTCCAGGGTTTAATCCTCAAATTTAAAATCCATGTTCCAGGGTTTAATCCTGCATCTCTGTGTTATCTTTTCACTTCCTGATTGATGACTGTCCTGACTCAGGGGCGTGTCCTCATCCTTCCTCCAATCACAAAGCCCTGTAGGATGTTTAACTCCTCCTCCTGTGACTACAAACTCTTCCTCTCTTAGACATCACACGGCCTCTCGTCCCCGTCCTCGTCCCCGTCCTCGTCCCCGTCCTCGTCCCCGTCCTCGTCCGGTGTCTTCTTGGTGAAAGCTGATGACAGCTCCTGCAGCAGCAGTTCCTGAGACAGAGTGCAGCCTCCCTGCAGCTGCTGCCCCCTTCTGGCCGTTGGGGAACTGCGGCCGGCTTCTCTCTCCAGTGTCTTCACTGAGCCGCCTTCTGGGTCGGGGATGATCACGTGATCTACAAGTCCCGCCTCCACAGGTACAAGTCTGAGCGGCGGGTGATCTGGAACCTCGTGAGTCTCTGTGGCGCTGCTGGACAGAAAGCTGGTCTCCAGAGACTTCAGAACCTGAAGCCCGAAGTCCCCGACCTCCTCGTAGAGCGGCTCAGGGAGGTCAGGGAGGTCAGGGAGGTCAGGGAGGACTGGACGCTCATCCAACGAGTCCTGCTGAACCTTCATGGGCTGAAGACACAGAGACACAAAGACACAAAGACACAGAGACACAGAGACACATAGAGACACAAAGACACAGAGTGTAAAATTTAAAGTACACTATACACACAAAGTTAACGTACACTATACTCACAAAGTTAAAGTACACTATACTCACAAAGTTAAAGTACACTATACACACAAAGTTAAAGTACACTATACTCACAAAGTTAAAGTACACTATACACACAAAGTTAAAGTACACTATACAAAGTTAAAGTACACTATACTCACAAAGTTAAAGTACACTATACAAAGTTAAAGTACACTATACTCACAAAATTAAAGTACACTATACTCACAAAATTAAAGTACACTATACAAAGTTAAAGTACACTATACTCACAAAGTTAAAGTACACTATACTCACAAAATTAAAGTACACTATACAAAGTTAAAGTACACTATACACACAACGTTAAAGTACACTATACTCACAAAGTTAAAGTACACTATACTCACAAAATTAAAGTACACTATACAAAGTTAAAGTACACTATACTCACAAAATTAAAGTACACTATACTCACAAAATTAAAGTACACTATACAAAGTTAAAGTACACTATACTCACAAAGTTAAAGTACACTATACTCACAAAGTTAAAGTACACTATACTCACAAAATTAAAGTACACTATACAAAGTTAAAGTACACTATACACACAACGTTAAAGTACACTATACAAAGTTAAAGTACACTATACTCACAAAGTTAAAGTACACTATACTCACAAAGTTAAAGTACACTAAACAAAGTTAAAGTACACTATACAAAGTTAAAGTACACTATACTCACAAAGTTAAAGTACACTAAACAAAGTTAAAGTACACTATACTCATAAAGTTAAAGTACACTATACAAAGTTAAAGTACACTATACTCACAAAGTTAAAGTACACTATACAAAGTTAAAGTACACTATACTCATAAAGTTAAAGTACACTATACAAAGTTAAAGTACACTATACTCACAAAGTTAAAGTACACTATACTCACAAAGTTAAAGTACACTTTACAAAGTTAAAGTACACTATACAAAGTTAAAGTACACTAAACAAAGTTAAAGTACACTATACTCACAAAGTTAAAGTACACTAAACAAAGTTAAAGTACACTAAACAAAGTTAAAGTACACTATACTCACAAAGTTAAAGTACACTATACACACAAAGTTAAAGTACACTATACAAAGTTAAAGTACACTATACTCACAAAGTTAAAGTACACTATACTCACAAAGTTAAAGTACACTTTACAAAGTTAAAGTACACTATACTTACAAAGTACATGGACAGCGTCCGTCTGTTGTGTAACTTCCTCTTCAGGAAGAGAAAACAGAGAAAGTGATGAATTCTGGGAAATAGCAGCTGTTTGATGATGTCATCAGAGTAAAGGAGGTCTCACCAGCGTCTGATTGGCCGACAGCATGGTACTGTTACTCTCTCTCTTGTCTCCTCTGATCGGGACGAGCGGCATCGTCCCGAACTTCTGTTTGGAAATGTCGGACGATGAGTGGCGTCGCAGAACCGGAGGACCGGGCCCATCGTTCTGGAAAATACCCAGAATTCTGTAAGTCACACCTGGATCAGAGGGAATTCTGGGATTTGACCTGAGACTGACCTGAGCTTTGAGGAAGCAGGTGGTCCAGTCCCACAGGTCGCCCTCACAGCTGCAGCACAGGAACCTGAGGAGTGAAGCTTTCATCACTACACAGCCAAACACTGCCCCCTACTGACAGAACAGCACACAGTTAACCCAGCTCTGTCTATCTGTGGTCGTCCCCTGGTGTTCCACAAGGATCCACGCGAGGCCACGGCCTTCTTACATTCTACAGAACTACAGGAACAAGTGCAGGTTCAGGTTCTTCAGGTCTTCTTTGTGATATACGTAGAATCACAGCTAACTCATCACATGACACAACATTGATTATTGATTGACAGGTTTTGACTCACAGCTGGTGTTTGTCTGACATCACAGTGAGGCCCCACCTGCAGGTGCACAGACAGGTCATCAGCTGACGACCTCTGACCTCAACCTCGCCCAATCACACGTTAGATCTCAGGTTAAAAACCACATGGATGATGAAAATGGATTCAGGTCCCTCTTACCTGGTTGGAGCTTTCAGTTTCTTGCGGATGCCGATGTAGACCTTCATGGTCTTCAGAGACCACTCCTTCTCTGGTTTGATGCTCTGAACAAAAACAGCAACAAAGAGGGAGTTCAGACCTGTCTGGTCTGTGGTCTGAGGTTCTGGTCTCAGGGCTATGGTTCTGGTCTGATGGACTGAGGTTCTGGTCTCTGGTCTAAGGTTCTGGTCTGTGGTCTGAGGTTCTGGTATCTGGTCTAAGGTTCTGGTCTGTGGTTCTGGTATCTGGTCTAAGGTTCTGGTCTGGTGGACTGAGGTTCTGGTCTGTGGTCTGAGGTTCTGGTCTGATGGTCTAAGGTTCTGGTCTGGTGGACTGAGGTTCTGGTCTCTGGTCTAAGGTTCTGGTCTGATAGACTGAGGTTCTGGTCTGTGGTCTAAGGTTCTGGTCTGGTGGACTGAGGTTCTGGTCTGATGGACTGAGGTTCTGGTCTGTGGTCTAAGGTTCTGGTCTGATGGACTGAGGTTCTGGTCGCTGGTCTGATGGACTGAGGTTCTGGTCTTTGGTCTAAAGTTCTGGTCTGGTGGACTGAGGTTCTGGTCTCTGGTCTAAGGTTCTGGTCTGATAGATTGAGGTTCTGGCCTGTTGTCTAAGGTTCTGGTCTGGTGGACTGAGGTTTCTGGTCTGTGGTCTAAGGTTCTGGTCTGTGGTCTGAGGTTCTGGTCTCTGGACCATGGTTCTGGTCCCAGTACTAAGGTTCTGGTCTGATGGTCTAAGGTTCTGGTCTGATGGACTGAGGTTCTGGTCTGTGGTCTAAGGTTCTGGTCTGATGGACTGAGGTTCTGGTCTCTGGTCTGATGGACTGAGGTTGTGGTCTGTGGTCTAAGGTTCTGGTCTGGTTACCTTCTTGTCTTTGAGCAGCAGCAGTTTCTGCTCTTTGATCTGGAACGTTCTCTCCTGGAACTTGTTTCCCTGAAGAAACTTCTGAGGCTCCTCCCTACACCAGACCACGCCCACTTTCATGATGTCACTCTTATAGGCTGCAGAGAGAGAGCAAGACATTCAATTGTCTGTCTGCTCATCACTGATCACTGATCACTGATGTTATTGATCACAGGTGATCGTACAGGTGAGAATGTTGATTCCTTCTCCAATAGGAACTCTCTTCACCACCAGGTAGGCGGAGCTTGGGTCAGCCATTTTACACCACTGCAGAGCCTGCTCCAGGACCTTCTCTTTAGGATGTAAAGGACGCTCTGTCAGAGGGAGAGAGAGACGGGTGTGTCAGAGAGACAGACAGACAGGTGTGTCAGAGAGGCAGACAGGTGTGTCTCTGTCTCACCCAGCTGTCCATCTTCAATGGCCTCAAACGTCATCCAGATGTCTTTGTCTCCAGCAGGGACGTTCCTCATGTAAAGAACCTGATTGGTCAGTTCTTCAGCACACATGGTGGGGGACACCTGCAGGGGTCAGAGGTCATAGCTCACACCTGAACATGCTCCTCCTTCAGTAACCATGGTAACGATACTAGCCTCGCTAACAGACTCACCTTCAGTGTGATGCAACTATCTGGAATCTTCATTTCCAGATAAACTTCGATGATCAGATCTCCAGCCTGAGACAACTGCACACACACTCCATCAATCAGTGATCGATCAGTGATCGATCACTGATTGATCAGTGTCTGTATTGATGGTTACCTGCGTGTCCTTCCATGTGGTGATGAGGCTGATTTCCAGCTCGATCTGAGTCTGATGCTCCTCATCGATCTGAAACAAGTCGATATCACCTGAGCCTTTTTATGAATAACACACAGGAAGTGTGGGCGTGGTTACAGGTTACCAGGTTACCTGGTTACCTGGGAGATGTACTCACATCGAAGACGTACAGGTAGTTGTCGATCAGATCCTCAACGATCTTCACCTCATGTTCTCCTTTGCCGTCCGTCTGGAAGAGACTGGGAGCGAAGAGCAGCGACAGGTTCTTGGTGCACATCTGGTTCAGGTCTGCACATTTCTGCACCCTAACAACGACAAACAACAGCCATTACTATGACAACCGCTGCTGCTGCTGCTGCTGTGAGCAGCCACAGGTCTGTGGGTGTGGCCTCACCTGAACAGGTGACCCATGAGAGCAGTCAGAGTCGTCCTGTTGACTCGAGGAAGACTTCGGATTATTTCCTTGTAACGGTCCAACCTGTGAACCTTCTGAGGGGTCTCTGCAGATTACAGTAGTTATTATCCTAGAGATCTTTATTCTTATCATCATCATTATTATTAGGGTTCGAGCAACAAGGTTGCAAGAACCCTATTGAAACTGGAAGGATTATTATTATTATTATTATTATTATTATTCTTATTATTCCCCCAAATGAATTGCCTTTTTGAGGCCTTTCCCATACCCCAAAACTCACCAATTTTTGTGACCGCATCAATCCTGGTGTAAATTTACGTCTGAAAAAGATTCGGGGAATGTGCGTCGAAAATTGAATGTGGGAGGGGCCAATAAGTGCGGCGCCACCTGTCCAAATTCACCATGACCAACACAAATATCGCACATGCACGAAATTCGGTACACATGTGTAGTGGGTCAGGATGAAGAAAAAATTACATTATGACCATGATCCAAACCCAACAGGAAATCCGCCATCTTGGGTTGATTGGCGATTTTTTGGCGATTTTGGCGAATTCGCAGCAATGGTATTTGAACTAACTCCTCCTAGAGTTTTCGTGCGATCACCTTCAAACTTGGTGAGGTCCCTGTGGACCAGTTGAGGAGCTCACGGTATCAAAAGTTTTTTCAAATGTCGCACGGCGCACGAGATAGGGGGCGGCAAAGTTCGTGATGATTCTGATGTTTCGCATCAGAAAAACAAAACTCTTATAACTTTGCGATGGAAGGTCCGATCCGAACCAAACTTGCTATGATTGATGATGGGCCATGGCTGAAGACGTCTATGAAAAAACGGTGAAGTTTGAAAACAGCGCCTCCTTGTGGTGAAAGAAAATACACACAAAAAAAGTTTTTTTACGATTTCGGGAATAACTTTTACACAGATAATCGTATCGCACTCAAAATTGGTGACAACAGTCAAAACACATGGTAGATGATGCGTGATCAATATGACGACAAATCGTTTAACGGTGTTACCATGGCAACGACGCAAAGTCGGATTTTTGGGACAAAAAATCAAACTGCTACAACTTCGCGAATCCTGGTCCGATCTGAACCAAACTTGCTAGGATTGATGATTGTCCGGCCCTAAAGACGTCTATATGAAAATATTAAATTTTGAAAACAGCGCCCCCTGGTGACAGCAGACAATATGACAGCTTGTATTTCAATTATCTCCTCCTAGAGCTTTTGTGCGATCACCTTCAAACTTGGTGAGATCAATGTGGACGAGTTGAGCATCAAAAGTTATCAAAAGCTTTTTAAAATATTGTATGGCGTACGAGATAGGGGGCGCCAAAATTGGAGATAATAATAATTTCTCATAACAGACAATGAAACTCTTATAACTTCGCGATGGAAGGTCTGATCCCAACCAAACTTGCTATAGTTGATGATGGTTAGTTGCTGAAGACGACTATGTTGCTGAAACGGTACATTTTGAAAACAGCGCCTCCTGGTGGTGGTAGAAAATTCTAAAAAAACAAACTGTTACAACTTTGCCAATCCTGGTCCGATCTGAACCAAACTTGCAAGGATTGATGACAGTCCGGCCCTGAACACGTCTATATGAAAATATTCATTTTCAAATACAGCGCCCCCTGGTGACAGCAGACAGAATTACATTTATAGTTTTTGATGCTGCTCCAACAGGGATTGTTGTATCCACTTGAAACTTAGTATGTGGGAAACCCAGACCCTTCCTCAACATGTCCGTAAAAGGTCACCTCCCTACAGGAAGTGGAACGCCCGAAACAGGAAGTAAAGTCTTACATTGTCCGATTGACACGAAACTAGATATGTGAGTTACTGGACCTTCCCTGAACATGCTTACGGAGACGCCGTTGACCGAACAGGAAGTCGGCCATTTTAAACAGGAAGTGCCCTCTAACTTTGCCGTACGTTGTCCGATTTGCACGAAACCTTATATGTGAGTTACGGGACCTTCCCTGAATATGTTTACGGAGACGCCGTTGACCGAACAGGAAGTCGGCCATTTTAAACAGGAAGTGCCTTCTAACTTTGCCGTATATTGTCCGATCTGCACAAAACCTTATATGTGACACCAGGGACCTGTCCTGAGCATGTCCGTAAAAGGTCACCTCCCTACAGGAAGTGGAACGCCCGAAACAGGAAGTAAAGTCTTACATTGTCCGATTGACACGAAACTAGATATGTGAGTTACCGGACCTTCCCTGAACATGTTGCCGGAGACAAACAGGAAGTCGGCCATTTTAAACAGGAAGTGCCCTCTAACTTTGCCGTACGTTGTCCGATTTGCACGAAACATTTTATGTGACACCAGGGACCTGTCCTGAGCATGTCTGCAAGAGATGACCTCCTAACAGGAAGTGGAATGTCCGAAACAGGAAGTAAACTCTAAGATTATCCGATCTGCACAAAACTTGATATGTAAGACAAGGGAAGTTCCCTGAACACGTTTACGGACACGCACTTGACCGAACAGGAAGTCTGCCATTTTAAACAGGAAGTGCCCTATAAATTTGCCATACGTTGCCCGATCCCCCCCGAAATTTGGATCGACATGCGTGGGGACGCCGCTGAAAATAACTAGTACTGAAAATAACTAGTACTGGAAATAACTAGTACCGCGCGCGGTGAATGAACGGGTGAGAGCGCGAGGCACGCGGGGAGCCGTGGCACACGGCGACCCGCGTGGGTCGGCTCGAACCCGTTCAGAACCGCGCGCGGTACTAGTTATTTTTATTATTATTATTATTAGGGTTCGAGCAACAAGGTTGCAAGAACCCTATTGAAACTGGAAGGATTATTAGGGTTCGAGCAACAAGGTTGCAAGAACCCTATTGAAACTGGAAGGATTATTATTATTATTATTATTATTATTCTTATTATTCCTTAAAGTAAATCGCGTTTTTGAGGCCTTTCCCATACCCCAAAACTCACAGATTTTTGTGACCGCATCAATCGTGGTGTAAATTTACGTCTGAAAAAGGTTCGGGGAATGTGCGTCGAAAATTGAATGTGGGAGGGGCCAATAAGTGCGGCGCCACCTGTCCAAATTCACCATGACCAACACAAATATCGCACATGCACGAAATTCGGTACACATGTGTAGTGGGTCAGGATGAAGAAAAAATTACATTATGACCATGATCCAAACCCAACAGGAAATCCGCCATCTTGCGTTGATTGGCCATTTTTTGGCGATTTTGGCGAATTCGCAGCAATGGTATTTGAACTAACTCCTCCTAGAGTTTTCGTGCGATCACCTTCAAACTTGGTGAGGTCCCTGTGGACCAGTTGAGGAGCTCACGGTATCAAAATTTTTTTCAAATGTCGCACGGCGCACGAGATAGGGGGCGGCAAAGTTCGTGATGATTCTGATGTTTCGCATCAGAAAAACAAAACTCTTATAACTTTGCGATGGAAGGTCCGATCCGAACCAAACTTGCTACCATTGATGATGGGCCATGGCTGAAGACGTCTATGAAAAAACGGTGAAGTTTGAAAACAGCGCCTCCTTGTGGTGAAAGAAAATACACAAAAAAAAAGTTTTTTTACAATTTCGGGAATAACTTTTACACAGATAATCGTACCGCACTGAAAATTGGTGACAACAGTCAAAACACATGGTAGATGATGCGTGATCAATATGACAACAAATCGTTTAACGGTGTTGCCATGGCAACGACGCAAAGTCGGATTTTTGGGACAAAAAATCAAACTGCTACAACTTCGTGAATCCTGGTCCGATCTGAACCAAACTTGCTAGGATTGATGATA
Source organism: Solea solea (assembly GCF_958295425.1). NCBI lineage: Eukaryota > Metazoa > Chordata > Actinopteri > Pleuronectiformes > Soleidae > Solea > Solea solea. The sequence goes on along the minus strand of NC_081147.1, from coordinate 256,312 downwards.
GTCCGGCCCTAAAGACGTCTATATGAAAATATTAAATTTCGAAAACAGCGCCCCCTGGTGACAGCAGACAATATGACAGCTTGTATTTCAATTATCTCCTCCTAGAGCTTTTGTGCGATCACCTTCAAACTTGGTGAGATCAATGTGGACGAGTTGAGCATCAAAAGTTATCGAAAGCTTTTTAAAATATTGTATGGCGTACGAGATAGGGGGCGCCAAAATTGGAGATAATAATAATTTTTCATAACAGACAATGAAACTCTTATAACTTCGCGATGGAAGGTCTGATCCCAACCAAACTTGCTATAGTTGATGCTGGTTAGTTGCTGAAGACGACTATGTTGCTGAAACGGTACATTTTGAAAACAGCACCTCCTGGTGGTGGTAGAAAATTCTAAAAAAACAAACTGTTACAACTTTGCCAATCCTGGTCCGATCTGAACCAAACTTGCAAGGATTGATGACAGTCCGGCCCTGAACACGTCTATATGAAAATATTCATTTTCAAATACAGCGCCCCCTGGTGACAGCAGACAGAATTACATTTATAGTTTTTGATGCTGCTCCAACAGGGATTGTTGTATCCACTTGAAACTTAGTATGTGGGACCCCAGACCCTTCCTCAACATGTCCGTAAAAGGTCACCTCCCTACAGGAAGTGGAACGCCCGAAACAGGAAGTAAAATCTTACATTGACCGATTGACACGAAACTAGATATGTGAGTTACTGGACCTTCCCTGAACATGTTTCCGGAGACGCCGTTGACCGAACAGGAAGTCGGCCATTTTAAACAGGAAGTGCCCTCTAACTTTGCCGTACGTTGTCCGATCTGCACAAAACCTTATATGTGACACCAGGGACCTGTCCTGAGCATGTCCGTAAAAGGTCACCTCCCTACAGGAAGTGGAACGCCCGAAACAGGAAGTAAAGTCTTACATTGTCCGATTTGAACAAAACTTGATATGTAAGACAAGGGAACTTCCCTGAACACGTTTATGGAGACGAACAGGAAGTTGGCGATTTTAAACAGGAAGTGCCCTCTAACTTTGCCGTACGTTGTCCGATTTGCACGAAACCTTTTATGTGACACCAGGGACCTGTCCTGAGCATGTCTGCAAGAGATGACCTCCCAACAGGAAGTGGAATGCCCGAAACAGGAAGTAAACTCTAAGATTATCCGATCTGCACAAAACTTGATATGTAAGACAAGGGAAGTTCCCTGAACACGTTTACGTACACGCACTTGACCGAACAGGAAGTCTGCCATTTTAAACAGGAAGTGCCCTATAACTTTGTCATACGTTGCCCGATCCCCCTCGAAATTTGGAACGACATGCGCAGGGACGCCGCTGAAAATAACTAGTACTGAAAATAACTAGTACCGCGCGCGGTGAATGAACGGGTGAGAGTGCGAGGCACGCGGGGAGCCGTGGCACACGGCGACCCGCGTGGGTCGGCTCGAACCCGTTCAGAACCGCGCGCGGTACTAGTTATTATTATTATTATTATTATTATTATTCCTAAAAGTAAATCGCATTTTTGAGGCCTTTCCCATACCCCAAAACTCACAGATTTTTGTGACCGCATCAATCCTGGTGTAAATTTACGTCTGAAAGTCGTTCGGGGAAAATGCGTGGAAAATTGGAAGTGGGAGGGGCTAAAAAGTCACGCAAAAAACTTCTATTAGGTCAACTCATGTCGGGTTTAACGTACGTGAACGAAACTTGGTACACACGTTCATTAGGTGGGGACGGTCAAAAAAGTCGATGACGACTTTCCCGTGAAACCTACAGGAAGTCCGCCATCTTGGGTTGATTGGCCATTTTTGGGCGATTTTGGCGAATTCGCAGCAATGGTATTTGAACTAACTCCTCCTAGAGTTTTCGTGCGATCACCTTCAAACTTGGTGAGGTCCCTGTGGACCAGTTGAGGAGCTCACGATATCAAAAGTTTTTTCAAATGTCGCATGGCGCACGAGATAGGGGGCGGCAAAGTTCGTGATGATTCTGATGTTTCGCATCAGAAAAACAAAACTCTTATAACTTTGCGATGGAAGGTCCGATCCGAACCAAACTTGCTACCATTGATGATGGGCCATGGCTGAAGACGTCTATGAAAAAACGGTGAAGTTTGAAAACAGCGCCTCCTTGTGGTGAAAGAAAATACACAAAAAAAAAGTTTTTTTACAATTTCGGGAATAACTTTTACACAGATAATCGTACCGCACTCAAAATTGGTGACAACAGTCAAGACACATGGTAGATGATGCGTGATCAATATGACGACAAATCGTTTAACGGTGTTGCCATGGCAACGACGCAAAGTCGGATTTTTGGGACAAAAAATCAAACTGCTACAACTTCGCGAATCCTGGTCCGATCTGAACCAAACTTGCTAGGATTGATGACAGTCCGGCCCTAAAGACGTCTATATGAAAATATCCAATTTCGAAAACAGCGCCCCCTGGTGACAGCAGACAATATGACAGCTTGTATTTCAATTATCTCCTCCTAGAGCTTTTGTGCGATCACCTTCAAACTTGGTGAGATCAATGTGGACGAGTTGAGCATCAAAAGTTATCAAAAGCTTTTTAAAATATTGTATGGCGTAGGAGATAGGGGGCGCCAAAATTGGAGATAATAATAATTTTTCACAACAGACAATGAAACTCTTATAACTTCGCGATGGAAGATCTGATCCCAACCAAACTTGCTATAGTTGATGATGGTTAGTTGCTGAAGACGACTATGTTGCTGAAACGGTACATTTTGAAAATAGCACCTCCTGGTGGTGGTAGAAAATTCTAAAAAAACAAACTGTTACAACTTTGCCAATCCTGGTCCGATCTGAACCAAACTTGCAAGGATTGATGACAGTCCGGCCCTGAACACGTCTATATGAAAATATTCATTTTGAAATACAGCGCCCCCTGGTGACAGCAGACAGAATTACATTTATAGTTTTTGATGCTGCTCCAACAGGGATTGTTGTATCCACTTGAAACTTAGTATGTGGGACCCCAGACCCTTCCTCAACATGTCCGTAAAAGGTCACCTCCCTACAGGAAGTGGAACGCCCGAAACAGGAAGTAAAGTCTTACATTGTCCGATTGACACGAAACTAGATATGTGAGTTACTGGACCTTCCCTGAACATGTTAACGGAGACGCCGTTGACCGAACAGGAAGTCGGCCATTTTAAACAGGAAGTGCCCTCTAACTTTGCCGTACGTTGTCCGATCTGCACAAAACCTTATATGTGACACCAGGGACCTGTCCTGAGCATGTCCGTAAAAGGTCACCTCCCTACAGGAAGTGGAACGCCCGAAACAGGAAGTAAAGTCTTACATTGTCCAATCTGAACAAAACTTGATATGTAAGACAAGGGAACTTCCCTGAACACGTTTACGGAGACGAACAGGAAGTTGGCGATTTTAAACAGGAAGTGCCCTCTAACTTTGCCGTACGTTGTCCGATTTGCACGAAACCTTTTATGTGACACCAGGGACCTGTCCTGAGCATGTCCGTAAAAGGTCACCTCCCTACAGGAAGTGGAACACCCGAAACAGGAAGTAAAGTCTTACATTGTCCGATTGACACGAAACTAGATATGTGAGTTACGGGACCTTCCCTGAACATGTTTCCGGAGACGAACAGGAAGTCGGCCATTTTAAACAGGAAGTGCCCTCTAACTTTGCCGTACGTTGTCCGATTTGCACAAAATCTTATATGTGACACCAGGGACCTGTCCTGAGCATGTCCGTAAAAGGTCACCTCCCTACAGGAAGTGGAATGCCCGAAACAGGAAGTAAACTCTAAGATTGTCCGATCTGAATAAAACTTGATATGTAAGACAAGGGAACTTCCCTGAACACGTTTACGGACGCGCATTTGACTGAACAGGAAGTCGGCCATTTTTAACAGGAAGTGCCCTATAACTTTGCCATACGTTGCCGCGATCCCCCCCGAAATTTGGATCGACATGCACGGGGACGCCGCTGAAAATAACTAGTACTGAAAATAACTAGTACCGCGCGCGGTGAATGAACGGGTGAGAGCGCGAGGCACGCGGGGAGCCGTGGCACACGGCGACCCGCGTGGGTCGGCTCGAACCCGTTCAGAACCGCGCGCGGTACTAGTTATTTTTATTATTATTATTCTTATTATTCCCCCAAATGAATTGCCTTTTTGAGGCCTTTCCCATACCCCAAAACTCACCAATTTTTGTGACCGCATCAATCCTGGTGTAAATTTACGTCTGAAAAAGGTTCGAGGAATGTGCGTCGAAAATTGAATGTGGGAGGGGCCAATAAGTGCGGCGCCACCTGTCCAAATTCACCATGACCAACACAAATATCGCACATGCAAGAAATTCGGTACACATGTGTAGTGGGTCAGGATGAAGAAAAAATTACATTATGACCATGATCCAAACCCAACAGGAAATCCGCCATCTTGAGTTGATTGGCCATTTTTTGGCGATTTTGGCGAATTCGCAGCAATGGTATTTGAACTAACTCCTCCTAGAGTTTTCGTGCGATCACCTTCAAACTTGGTGAGGTCCCTGTGGACCAGTTGAGGAGCTCACGGTATCAAAATTTTTTTCAAATGTCGCATGGCGCACGAGATAGGGGGCGGCAAAGTTCGTGATGATTCTGATGTTTCGCATCAGAAAAAAAAAACTCTTATAACTTTGCGATGGAAGGTCCGATCCGAACCAAACTTGCTATGATTGATGATGGGCCATGGCTGAAGACGTCTATGAAAAAACGGTGAAGTTTGAAAACAGCGCCTCCTTGTGGTGAAAGAAAATACACAAAAAAAAAGTTTTTTTACGATTTCGGGAATAACTTTTACACAGATAATCGTGCTGCACTCAAAATTGGTGACAACAGTCAAAACACATGGTAGATGATGCGTGATCAATATGACGACAAATCGTTTAACGGTGTTGCCATGGCAATGACGCAAAGTCGGATTTTTGGGACAAAAAATCAAACTGCTACAACTTCGTGAATCCTGGTCCGATCTGAACCAAACTTGCTAGGATTGATGATAGTCCGGCCCTAAAGACGTCTATATGAAAATATTAAATTTCGAAAACAGCGCCCCCTGGTGACAGCAGACAATATGACAGCTTGTATTTCAATTATCTCCTCCTAGAGCTTTTGTGCGATCACCTTCAAACTTGGTGAGATCAATGTGGACGAGTTGAGCATCAAAAGTTATCAAAAGCTTTTTAAAATATTGTATGGCGTACGAGATAGGGGGCGCCAAAATTGGAGATAATAATAATTTTTCATAACAGACAATGAAACTCTTATAACTTCGCGATGGAAGGTCTGATCCCAACCAAACTTGCTATAGTTGATGATGGTTAGTTGCTGAAGACGACTATGTTGCTGAAATGGTACATTTTGAAAACAGCGCCTCCTGGTGGTGGTAGAAAATTCTAAAAAAACAAACTGTTACAACTTTGCCAATCCTGGTCCGATCTGAACCAAACTTGCAAGGATTGATGACAGTCCGGCCCTGAACACGTCTATATGAAAATATTCATTTTCAAATACAGCGCCCCCTGGTGACAGCAGACAGAATTACATTTATAGTTTTTGATGCTGCTCCAACAGGGATTGTTGTATCCACTTAAAACTTAGTATGTGGGACCCCAGACCCTTCCTCAACATGTCCGTAAAAGGTCACCTCCCTACAGGAAGTGGAACGCCCGAAACAGGAAGTAAAGTATTACATTGTCCGATTGACACGAAACTAGATATGTGAGTTACTGGACCTTCCCTGAACATGTTTACGGAGACGCCGTTGACCGAACAGGAAGTCGGCCATTTTAAACAGGAAGTGCCCTCTAACTTTGCCGTACGTTGTCCGATCTGCACAAAACCTTATATGTGAGTTAAGGGACCTGTCCTGAGCATGTCCGTAAAAGGTCACCTCCCTACAGGAAGTGGAACGCCCGAAACAGGAAGTAAAGTCTTACATTGTCCGATCTGAACAAAACTTGATATGTAAGACAAGGGAACTTCCCTGAACACGTTTACGGAGACGAACAGGAAGTTGGCCATTTTAAACAGGAAGTGCCCTCTAACTTTGCCGTACGTTGTCCGATTTGCACGAAACATTTTATGTGACACCAGGGACCTGTCCTGAGCATGTCTGCAAGAGATGACCTCCCAACAGGAAGTGGAATGCTCGAAACAGGAAGTCAACTCTAAGATTGTCCGATCTGCACAAAACTTGATATGTAAGACAAGGGAAGTTCCCTGAACACGTTTACGGACACGCACTTGACCGAACAGGAAGTCTGCCATTTTAAACAGGAAGTGCCCTATAACTTTGCCTGATCCCCCTCGAAATTTGGAACGACATGCGCGGGGACGCCGCTGAAAATAACTAGTACTGAAAATAACTAGTACCGCGCGCGGTGAATGAACGGGTGAGAGCGCGAGGCACGCGGGGAGCCGTGGCACACGGCGACCCGCGTGGGTCGGCTCGAACCCGTTCAGAACCGCGCGCGGTACTAGTTATTTTTATTCTTATTATTCCCCCAAATGAATTGCCTTTTTGAGGCCTTTCCCATACCCCAAAACTCACCAATTTTTGTGACCGCATCAATCCTGGTGTAAATTTACGTCTGAAAAAGGTTCGGGGAATGTGCGTCGAAAATTGAATGTGGGAGGGGCCAATAAGTGCGGCGCCACCTGTCCAAATTCACCATGACCAACACAAATATCGCACATGCATGAAATTCGGTACACATGTGTAGTGGGTCAGGATGAAGAAAAAATTACATTATGACCATGATCCAAACCCAACAGGAAATCCGCCATCTTGGGTTGATTGGCGATTTTTTGGCGATTTTGGCGAATTCGCAGCAATGGTATTTGAACTAACTCCTCCTAGAGTTTTCGTGCGATCACCTTCAAACTTGGTGAGGTCCCTGTGGACCAGTTGAGGAGCTCACGGTATCAAATGTTTTTTCAAATGTCGCACGGCGCACGAGATAGGGGGCGGCAAAGTTCGTGATGATTCTGATGTTTCGCATCAGAAAATTAAAACTCTTATAACTTTGCGATGGAAGGTCCGATCCGAACCAAACTTGCTACCATTGATGATGGGCCATGGCTGAAGACGTCTATGAAAAAACGGTGAAATTTGAAAACAGCGCCTCCTTGTGGTGAAAGAAAATACACCAAAAAAAAGTTTTTTTACGATTTCGGGAATAACTTTTACACAGATAATCGTACCATACTCAAAATTGGTGACAACAGTCAAAACACATGGTAGATGATGCGTGATCAATATGACGACAAATAGTTTAACGGTGTTGCCATGGCAACGACGGAAAGTCGGATTTTTGGGACAAAAAATCAAACTGCTACAACTTCGCGAATCCTGGTCCGATCTGACTCAAACTTGCTAGGATTGATGATAGTCCGGCCCTAAAGACGTCTATATGAAAATATTCAATTTCGAAAACAGCGCCCCCTGGTGACAGCAGACAATATGACAGCTGGTATTTCAATTATCTCCTCCTAGAGCTTTTGTGCGATCACCTTCAAACTTGGTGAGATCAATGTGGACGAGTTGAGCATCAAAAGTTATCAAAAGCTTTTTAAAATATTGTATGGCGTACGAGATAGGGGGCGCCAAAATTGGAGATAATAATAATTTTTCAGAACAGACAATGAAACTCTTATAACTTCGCGATGGAAGGTCTGATCCCAACCAAACTTGCTATAGTTGATGATGGTTAGTTGCTGAAGACGACTATGTTGCTGAAACGGTACATTTTGAAAACAGCGCCTCCTGGTGGTGGTAGAAAATTCTAAAAAAACAAACTGTTACAACTTTGCCAATCCTGGTCCAATCTGAACCAAACTTGCAAGGATTGATGACAGTCTGGCCCTGAACACGTCTATATGAAAATATTCATTTTCAAATACAGCGCCCCCTGGTGACAGCAGACAGAATTACATTTATAGTTTTTGATGCTGCTCCAACAGGGATTGTTGTATCCACTTGAAACTTAGTATGTGGGACCCCAGACCCTTCCTCAACATGTCCGTAAAAGGTCACCTCCCTACAGGAAGTGGAACGCCCGAAACAGGAAGTAAAGTCTTACATTGTCCGATTGACACGAAACTAGATATGTGAGTTACGGGACCTTCCCTGAACATGTTTCCGGAGACGAACAGGAAGTCGGCCATTTTAAACAGGAAGTGCCCTCTAACTTTGCCGTACGTTGTCCGATTTGCACAAAATCTTATATGTGACACCAGGGACCTGTCCTGAGCATGTCCGTAAAAGGTCACCTCCCTACAGGAAGTGGAACGCCCGAAACAGGAAGTAAACTCTAAGATTGTCCGATCTGAACAAAACTTGATATGTAAGACAAGGGAAGTTCCCTGAACACGTTTACGGACGCGCATTTGACCGAACAGGAAGTCGGCCATTTTAAACAGGAAGTGCCCTATAACTTTGCCATACGTTGCCGCGATCCCCCCCGAAATTTGGATCGACATGCACGGGGACGCCGCTGAAAATAACTAGTACTGAAAATAACTAGTACCGCGCGCGGTGAATGAACGGGTGAGAGCGCGAGGCACGCGGGGAGCCGTGGCACACGGCGACCCGCGTGGGTCGGCTCGAACCCGTTCAGAACCGCGCGCGGTACTAGTTATTTTCAGTACTAGTTATTATTATTATTATTATTATTCTTATTATTCCTTAAAGTAAATCGCCTTTTTGAAGCCTTTCCCATACCCCAAAACTCACAGATTTTTGTGACCGCATCAATCGTGGTGTAAATTTAAGTCTGAAAAAGGTTCGGGGAATGTGCGTCAAAAATTGAATGTGGGAGGGGCCAATAAGTGCTGCGCCACCTGTCCAAATTCACCATGACCAACACAATTATCGCACATGCCCGAAATTCGGTACACATGTGTAGTGGGTCGGGATGAAGAAAAAATTACATTATGACCATGATCCAAACCCAACAGGAAATCCGCCATCTTGGGTTGATTGGCCATTTTTGGGCGATTTTGGCGAATTCGCAGCAATGGTATTTGAACTAACTCCTCCTAGAGTTTTCGTGCGATCACCTTCAAACTTGGTGAGGTCCCTGTGGACCAGTTGAGGAGCTCACGGTATCAAAAGTTTTTTCAAATGTCGCACGGCGCACGAGATAGGGGGCGGCAAAGTTCGTGATGATTCTGATGTTTCGCATCAGAAAAATAAAACTCTTATAACTTTGCGATGGAAGGTCCGATCCGAACCAAACTTGCTATGATTGATGATGGGCCATGGCTGAAGACGTCTATGAAAAAACGGTGAAGTTTGAAAACAGCGCCTCCTTGTGGTGAAAGAAAATACACAAAAAAAAAGTTTTTTTACGATTTCGGGAATAACTTTTACACAGATAATCGTACCGCACTCAAAATTGGTGACAACAGTCAAAACACATGGTAGATGATGCGTGATCAATATGACGACAAATCGTTTAACGGTGTTGCCATGGCAACGACGCAAAGTCGGATTTTTGGAACAAAAAATCAAACTGCTACAACTTCGTGAATCCTGGTCCGATCTGAACCAAACTTGCTAGGATTGATGATAGTCCGGCCCTAAAGACGTCTATATGAAAATATTAAATTTCGAAAACAGCGCCCCCTGGTGACAGCAGACAATATGACAGCTTGTATTTCAATTATCTCCTCCTAGAGCTTTTGTGCGATCACCTTCAAACTTGGTGAGATCAATGTGGACGAGTTGAGCATCAAAAGTTATCAAAAGCTTTTTAAAATATTGTATGGCGTACGAGATAGGGGGCGCCAAAATTGGAGATAATAATAATTTTTCTTAACAGACAATGAAACTCTTATAACTTCGTGATGGAAGGTCTGATCCAAACCAAACTTGCTATAGTTGATGCTGGTTAGTTGCTGAAGACGACTATGTTGCTGAAACGGTACATTTTGAAAACAGCGCCTCCTGGTGGTGGTAGAAAATTCTAAAAAAACAAACTGTTACAACTTTGCCAATCCTGGTCCGATCTGAACCAAACTTGCAAGGATTGATGACAGTCCGGCCCTGAACACGTCTATATGAAAATATTCATTTTCAAATACAGCGCCCCCTGGTGACAGCAGACAGAATTACATTTATAGTTTTTGATGCTGCTCCAACAGGGATTGTTGTATCCACTTGAAACTTAGTATGTGGGACCCCAGACCCTTCCTCAACATGTCCGTAAAAGGTCACCTCCCTACAGGAAGTGGAACGCCCGAAACAGGAAGTAAAGTCTTACATTGTCCGATTGACACGAAACTAGATATGTGAGTTACCGGACCTTCCCTGAACATGTTTACGGAGACGCCGTTGACCGAACAGGAAGTCGGCCATTTTGAACAGGAAGTGCCTTCTAACTTTGCCGTACATTGTCCGATCTGCACAAAACCTTATATGTGACACCAGGGACCTGTCCTGAGCATGTCCGTAAAAGGTCACCTCCCTACAGGAAGTGGAACACCCGAAACAGGAAGTAAAGTCTTACATTGTCCGATTGACACAAAACTAGATATGTGAGTTACGGGACCTTTCCTGAACATGTTTCCAGAGACGAACAGGAAGTTGGCCATTTTAAACAGGAAGTGCCCTCTAACTTTGCCGTACGTTGTCCGATTTGCACGAAACCTTTTATGTGACACCAGGGACCTGTCCTGAGCATGTCTGCAAGAGATGACCTCCTAACAGGAAGTGGAATGTCCGAAACAGGAAGTAAACTCTAAGATTATCCGATCTGCACAAAACTTGATATGTAAGACAAGGGAAGTTCCCTGAACACGTTCACGGACACGCACTTGACCGAACAGGAAGTCTGCCATTTTAAACAGGAAGTGCCCTATAACTTTGCCATACGTTGCCCGATCCCCCCGAAATTTGGATCGACATGCGTGGGAACGCCGCTGAAAATAACTAGTACTGAAAATAACTAGTACTGAAAATAACTAGTACCGCGCGCGGTGAATGAACGGGTGAGAGCGCGAGGCACGCGGGGAGCCGTGGCACACGGCGACCCGCGTGGGTCGGCTCGAACCCGTTCAGAAC